>NW_025900478.1:0-64620 GCF_022539505.1 Lolium rigidum | reverse complement strand
AGATCTCCAAGTAAACTGATAAGCAAATACTGGCCAAACACGCTAAACGGTTGGAAAAGCAATTCTGCCATTGATACATTGGGTCGGCCCAATTGTTCGTAATTGTGCGGAACGAGCACGCTCCCTTGCGCCAAAGGAACGATACCTGGCGCCCGGCCAGGCCCGGTCCATATCCACCCCGTCGACTTGTTGGTCTAGCCGCTCCGCTCACACTCGCGCAGTAACACAGCACAAACTTCCCCCAAATCCACCCCGAACCCTAGGTTTAGCCTGCGCCGCCGCCCCTCCGATTTATCCGCAGGCGTCGCCTCCGCCGCCCCCTCTGATGGATCCAGGCACGCTGCGCCGCAGGGTCCCCTCCCTGGATCAGCAGAAGGAGGTCTTCGAGGTCTCCACCAAGCCTCCATCCGCCGCCGTGTCCACCGGGCATTCCGAGCTGCGCAGCCTTCTCATCCACTCAGTGGTGTTCGCGGTGGTAATCCCTTCTTTGATCTCCTACTCCGGCGGCGAGCAGGTGCGAGCCAGCTGGACATTGTCCCTGTTTGTTATCCTATACCTGTTTGGCTGCTCCGTCTCCTACTCCACCTCGTCTACGCCCTTAGCCAAGATGTTTTTTGCACTCTCCTATGTCGGCCTGCTAGCGTTTGTTGTGCACACTTTGTTCAGTAGTGTGCTGGGCGTGGTGTTCATCTATTCAGACTCCATCCTAGCTGCTGGCCTCTTTGGCAGCGTTCTTGCCCAGCACAGGGAGGTCAATGGAAGAGAGACTGCAGCCGCCGTTGCTTTCTCGAAGGCCCCCTTTACCCGCATATACTATAGGCAGGATGGGATCTACCCCTTCTTAGCTTTTTTTGCCTTGTTTGGTGCTATATGCTGGGTCATGCGTCCAGAAGGTCACTACGATGCCCTCACCACTGTGATGAACCTATTCGCAGCCATTGCATGCCTAGAATTCATTCTGACTGTATGTGTCCTAGGCTGGTTAAATGGAGCTGTCTTTGGTATGGATAGCGCTCCTCCTGTAGTCTTTATCTTTGCCGCCATAGGCATGCAATTCCCTATCTCGTATCTTCTCGGCGGCAAGCTTGTCGCGGCCATCATCTTGTGGCTGTGTGTTCTTGCGTCAACCGCGTTTCTTGGATACTACCTCAGGGTTCATGCCACCTACGAGCAGATGATGTTCACTAGGTTTGCGCTGTCAACTTAGCTGTTCAAATATGTTGGTTTGCAATTATACGGTTTGTAATCAAACTTCTCTCTCTCTCTCTGTGCAGGAATGCTATGAAAATCAGGAATGCCAGGACAATCAGGAACTCTGCAGGAGTTGTGCCTACCAAATCGAACACTCCAACTCCAGCTACAGCTTCATTCACCAAGGAGACGAACACCGATGCCTCTGCAGCAGCTGTGTCTCCTTGACGATCAAAGCTACGGCTTCATGCACCGAGGAGATGAAACGCTGATGCCTCTGCAGCAGCCGCGTCTCCAGACAAGCAGACGATCAACCAGTTCGCTGCATGATTTACCACTGTTTGATGGTTCTATATTATACACTAATAGCTGGCGGATGCAATTATTCTAAGAGACTGCTAGTACTACATGGTGTCCCTAGCATATACATATTATTATTGTAATGAACTGGTGGAATCGTTTGTAGATGGAGCTAGTATGTGGAAGTACTAATGCGAAGAGGTCCTTCTAGTCCATTGCAACCATATGACACTAGTATTATCTTATTGTGATTATCTGATTATGAATATCTCATCCTAAATGCTTTATGTACAGTTGTGCCTCTGTCTTGTGTAGTCTCACTTAATTGAAAGTAAAATCAACCCAGAACTGCTCATTGTTGCGTGTAGATCAGATACAATATCTGATAGAGATTGTGTACCTTTGGTTCCAAATTCACCTACATTACATACGTTTCCATCTCGTCCAGCATGGAAACCTACAGTGGGCGGTAAAGATTAGTTGGGTGTGAAGCCTTTTTTTTTTTTGAGATATGGGTGTGAAGCCTTAGTTCAAGTGTTCATTACATGATACTTTCAAGATAGCTTTACTAGCACCAGCTGATGTTTTTTTTTTTTTGAAAGCAACCAAGCTGATGTTCTTGTTGCAAGGAAATGGAACTTTTCCGTCTTGTTAAGGTTTTTTTGGTCTCTCACGGTGCCGCCACATTGAGTCTTTGATTTCCCAATTATTCCCCCTCACTATCGTTAATCGCTCGGGCTGACTTTGGACAGTCTTGTATTGTTGCCTGGCCTTGGCTTTTGCGTGCAGGGAAGGGCTTGAGGTTTTTGGGGCGAACGTCGTCATCCGAGACTAGGGTTCCCAAGACGGCGACGGTTCAAACATCTGCATCGTCGAGCGGAGGCGGGAGTAATATTGAGCTGATGATGAAGTCGACACATTGAGTCTTTTATTTCCCAATTCTTCCCCCTCACTATCGTTGATCGCTCGGGCTGACTTGGGACAGTCTTGTATTGTTGCCTGGCCTTGGCTTTTGCGCGCAGGGAAGGGCTTGAGGTTTTGGGGGCGAAGGTCGTCATCCGAGACTATGGTTCCCAAGACAGCGACGGTTCAAACATCTGCATCGTCGAGCGGAGGCGAGAGTAATATTGAGCTGATGATGAAGCAGTTAGCAGATATGCTTTGAGGCGGATGTAGTAGATCCTCCTGGAAATCCCGCCAGCACGACGGCGTGGTGACAGTGGTGGTGGAGATCTCCGGCAGCGGTTCGCCGTAAGCACTACGGGAGAAATCGGAGGAGGGAGTAGCTAGGGTTTGGGAGAGGGGGTGCTTGGGGCGCCGGCCTTGGTGCCCCTTGGGTGGTGCGGCCAAGTGTGTGCTGCCCCCTACTCTCTCCCTCTCTTTATATAGGTGGAACCCCTAGGGTTGCCCCAAAACCAATTTCAAGTCCAACTCCAAAAACTGCCATAATGGGGAAACCTAGGTGGATTGGAACTGCTCCCTTTCCTTGTACTTTGGTCGGCCAAGGATGGACTCCACCTTCCATATAGTGATTTATTCCATAAGATTCTAGAACATTCTGCCTTCGATAAATGCACCGGATCATTTCCAAACTTGGAAAGTGACTTCCTATTTATGAATCTTATTCTCCGGACCATTTCGAAACTCCTCGTGATGTCTTGGATCCCATCCGAGACTCCGAACAATATTCAAACTCCATTTCATATTCCATATCTACTTAAAACGACATCAAACCTTAAGTGTGTCACTCTACGGTTCGAGAACTATGCAGACATGATCGAGACTCTTCCGCGATCAATAACTAATAGCTTGACCTGGAGATCCATAATAGCTCCCACATATTCAACGATGACTTCGTGATCGAAAGAACCATTTACATAAAATAACGATTCTCTTTGTCTCGCGATATTTTACTTATCCGAATTAAGTTTGATCATCGGTATGTCCATACCTAGTTCAACCTCGTTACCAATAAGTACTCTTTACTCGTACCGTGATATGGCATCCCTTGTGAGCCAGTCACATGCTTGCAAGCTAGTTGGATGTCATTCCACCGAGAGGGCCCAGAGTATATCTATCCGTCATTTGGATGGACAAATCCCACTCTTGATCCACGTGCCTCAATCCTATACTTTCCGAACACTTAATGCCACCTTTATAACAACCCATTTACAAAGTAGTGTTTGGTGTCATCAAAGCATCCATCCGGTGTAGGCGATTAACATGATCTCATGGTCGAAGGATTAGATTACTATGTATCTTAAAGCTTGAAGCACAACGAACTTAATGACTTGATCATATTCTACGCTTACTATGGGTGTATGTCCATCACATCATTCACCTAATGATATTATCTTGTTATTAATAACATTTAATGTTCATGATCAGAAAACCATGATCATCTATTAATCAACAAGCTAGTTTAACAAGAGGCTTACTAAGGACTCCTTTATGTTTACAAAACACACAAGTATTAATGTTTCCGGTTAATACAGTTATAGCATGGGATGTAAACATTTATCATGAACACTAAGATATAACAATAAACACTTTTATTATTGCCTCTTGGTCATATCTCCAACAATATTTGCATCTTATATAATGTTATTTGCATGTTTTATATTGCTTTCGGGGATTTTCTAACAATCCCCTCTCCTTTGGTTCTAACTTCGGTCGCGTAAAACTCCTTCTGTTAGTATTTTTGACTTTCCAGGAGGTATGAGACTCAAAAAGGGCAAGGTCACGGGCCACGCTTCGGAAATTTTGAAACAAACAGAATGAGCTAAAGTGGGACACCAGGAGGCAAACAGGTTGGCAAAGAGGACTTGTGGCGCGACCTCTCCTTATGGGCGCGCCACCAAGTGCCTTTTCGCCCTTGTCCGTCCGATTCCCCTCAATCTCGCGCCCACGGACTTCTCTTGACCTAAAAACCCCTATTTATATGACCCCTAGTGTTTCTTCGAGGCTACGGAGGCGGAGATCAAAAACCCATAAACAAAGGGTCAACAGGGTGCCGCCGTCAGAGACCAAAGGGGGAAACGTTGCTGGAATCGCCTCCGGTGGACTCCACCCCCTCCGGCGTGGACATCATCATCATCATCAACAACACTCTGCACCATCTTCATCTACCCCTTGTAATCTCTAGGAAAACATGATGTGTGAGACAATCTAACATTTTCCCATGATGTATTGTATCTCTATGTCTTTGTTTGAGTAGTGACATGTTCTTGGAAACTGTGAGATAATTTGTTGATGGTTGCATATAAGTATTTATTATCTTCTATGATGATCACTTGTAATGATATATGAGTGCAGACGTATATTGGGGAATGCATGAGGTTGTCACAGTTGCATGATGATAGGAGGAGAGACAACTGGAGCTTGAGAGAAACCATGTCTCAATTCTTAGATTCATGTTTTGTTAATTTATGGTTAATCAACGGGGGTGTAACTATGGGGACCTTTAAACTTACAATGGTGGTTGGACTTAAAATCTTAATAATTTCCTTGTTTACTCTTAATTGTCCTTGGGATCAATCACTAGTTGTGTATTTTCTCATGTTTATGGTTGCAATAATCTATGGCTCCTCTCTAGAAGAAACACTAAAAAGGACTATACTAAGTTTCACTAATTATGACAACCATACAAATGAAATATCAATTTTCCTAAACAATTACTCCCTTGAGTTACTTCATCTTACTCCACTTCACGTCGCTTCACTTATCTTGCATTAGTTTTAATTTTTTCATTTTATTTTCAGTGCTTATAGTTTATAGTAAAAATCACTTCACATACACATACCATATTTCCTAACTTTGCATAGAAGGCCACATAAGTGGGTTATAGGGCTTTAGAGAATAGATAGTTTACCTTCAGCTCCTCGTGGGTTTGACACTCTGTAAGAACATGTCCATTACCCCATGTGTGGTTTTGGTAATTGATGACAATCCCTATGGACTAACGGTTGCTTTGAGAATTGATATTAGGTCAAGTCCATAGCTATGTGTTGGACTCAAGGTTGTAAGATGGAGAAGACGGAGTACAATGATGAAGATGGTGTTGAAGAGAGAAGACGGCGTAGAAGATGAAGAGAGAAGACGGCGTTGAAGATGAATGAAGACGATGGCGTGCGTACAAGATGGAAGAAGACGGTGGCGTGTATGTTGAAGGAAGACGGTGGCATGTACAATCATGAAGAGTATGAAGGCGGAGCTTGCCGACTCGAGAAGAACGCGCAAGGACTAGGTTTGTGCTCGATAGGATAGTGAGTCGTATCATCGGAGAGGGCTCAAACCTTGCATGCATTGCATCGTGTTCTTGGTTCTTCTTGGTTCTTATGCATGAAACGGATTTCGGTTGCATTGCATGTTGCATATGCGAGAGTGATGATTTTCCCGATATACCGTATTGAGAGGTTACACCTCTATGACCATGAGAAAATCATCACTCACTCATTTGCATGATTTCACCTTGTAAAGATGTAGCTCTTGTCTCCCTCTTTCCAACAAAATTGGTTTCATGTCATTCTGAGTTGTCTAGCTCAAGTTATGGATTTTACATTTCATCATATTTGAAAAAGAAAAGGAAAAAAGCGTGTTGGGCCGGCCGGTACTACCGCTGGTGGTACCGGCCCAAGTACCACAGCAGCCTCCCAGGCTTACTGGACTCAAAACGGCACCAGGCCGGTACCGGCCCGGTAGTACCGTAACCCAGTTACGGTACCAGGCCGGTACCCATGCCGGTAGTACCGCTGGCCCACTTCTTCTTCCTCTCTTCGGCCCAGCCTTTCCCAGCATCCACCGCACCTGGCCGTCTCCGCCTCCCGCACTGGGACGCCGCCCCCACGTGGCCCGCTTGCGCCTGGTAGGCCGCCGCCGCTGCCGCAGCATGCGCTGCTCCCGCCCGGGCCTCGATCGCCGTGGCGTTGACCGCAGGGAGAGCGGGGCTCGATCCCCTCGCTCGCCCGACCACCTCGAGCGTTGCGCCCTCTCCCGCTCGCCAACTGCTGTCGCTTGCTGCGCGCGCTGCTGCTGCTCTGCACCACCTGCCGCACTGCCTTCCGCGCTGCTCCACTGCATACCGCATGCATGCATTGCTGGCCCTGCTCTCTCTCGCGCGCATGCACTCTTTTCTTTTGACCAGATCCAGAACACAAGCGGTAGTACCGCTCCGCAGAGCGGTACTACCGGTTTGGGGCGTTTTCTAGCTGTTTTCTGCGCAGATCGCGCGCGAGCGGTAGTACCGCTCCGACAAGCGGTAGTACCGCTTTGGGCGCGGATCTGACCGTTTTTCAGCCCCAACAGCTATATTTCTGGGTCCCCTATATATACCTCTCTTCCACCTCTGACCAAACTAACCCTGCCCCTCCACTCTCTCTCATCCATTGTTGACCTTGGGTTCGTTCTTCCTCCTCTTGATCCCCCCACTATTTGTTGCATATTTTTGGGGGAAAGGAGAGAGGAGATCTACTAGTGCTTCACCAATTGAATCCCTCTCTAAGTGAGGGGATCTTGCTAGATCTTGATCTTGGAGTTTCTTGGTGTTTCTCCTCACTTTGTTCTTCCTCCCTTATTCCCCCAATAGCTTCTTCTAGCTTTGTTGGAATTTGGGAGAGAAGAACTTGGGCATCCTAGTGGTGTTCTTAGCCATTGCATTAGGTGCATCGGTTTGTGTTCTCTCCGGGGTTTCGATCTTGTAGAGTGTGTGTTCATCCTTAGTGGTATTCTATTCCTTAGTGAATCTTGGTGGTAGGGTTCCTTTAGTGGAGCATTGGAGAAGAGTTCCTTGGTGGAGCATTGGAAGGGTTCCTTTGGTGGAGCATTGGAAGAGTTCCTTTGTGGAGCATGTAAGCCTCTTGTGGCACATAGCATCATTTGGTGGAGTTGGTTTTCTTGGTGGTGTGTTGTAAGCCTCTTGTGGCCGTGTACTTGAGAGCCTCCTTGTTGTGGAGTTGCCTCAAGCCGATACTTGGCGTTTGCTCAAGCGTGTAAGGGTACGGTAACCACCCCAAGGTTCCTTAGTGGATCGAGGCTTTCCTTTGGTGGAAAGGCTCGAGGAGAATACGGTGGCCCTAGTGGCTCATTGGAGTGCCACGTGCCTCCACACCGCTCCAGGCGGAGACGTAGCACCTTAGAGTGTGAACTTCGGGATACATCGTCGTCTCCTCGTGCACCGGTTACTTCTCAACCCGAGCTCCTTAACCTATGCGCTTTACCTTGTTATATCTACCTTGCTTGATGTGCTTACCTAGCTTGTTATTACATTGTGCTCATGATGCTAGCATAGGTTGTTGGTGCTCTTAGGCAAACTCCTAGTTGATAGGCCTTGAGCTAAACTAGTAAACACTTGTGTAGTTTTATTCCGTCTAGTTTAGCTCTCAAGTAGAAGTTTTTATACACCGCCTATTCACCCCCCAATAGGCGACGTCCTAGAACATTCAATTGGTATCAGAGCTAGGGCTCTCTTATCTTGTTGGGCTTTGATACGTCTCCGACGTATCGATAATTTCTTATGTTCCATGCCACATTATTGATGATATCTACATGTTTTATGCACACTTTATGTCATATTTATGCGTTTTCCGGAACTAACCTATTGACGAGATGCCGAAGGGCCGCTTGCTGTTTTCTCGCTGTTTTTGGTTTCAGAAATCCTAGTAAGGAAATATTCTCGGAATCGGACGAAATCAACGCCCAGCATCTTAGAATCCCCGGAAGCATCCAGAACACCCGAGAGTCGCCAGAGTGGACCCACAGGGGGCCCAGGAGGTAGGCCGGCGCGGCCCAAGCCCTGGCCGCGCCGCCCTATCGTGTCACCGCCTCTTCGACCCTCTGACGCCGCCTCTTCGCCTATTTAAGCCCCCTCGACCTAAAACCTGGAGACGGAAAAGCCACGGTACGAGAAACCTTCCAGAGCCGCCGCCATCGCGAAGCCAAGATCTGGGGGACAGGACTCTCTGTTTCGGCACGCCGCCGGGACGGGGAAGTGCCCCCGGAAGGCTCCTCCATCGACACCACCGCCATCTTCATCAACGCTGCTATCTCCCATGAGGAGGGAGTAGTTCTCCATCGAGGCTCGAGGTTGTACCGGTAGCTATGTGGTTAATCTCTCTCATATGTACTTCAATACAATAATCTCATGAGCTGCCTTACATGATTGAGATTCATATGATGATGCTTGTAATCTAGATGTCATTATGCTAGTCAACTGGATTTTACTTATGTGATCTCCGGAGACTCCTTGTCCCACGTGTGTAAAGGTGACAGTGTGTGCACCGTGTGGGTCTCTTAGGCTATATTTCACGGAATACTTATTCATCGTTATGAATGGCATAGTGAAGTGCTTATTTATATCTCTTTATGATTGCAATGTGTTTTGTATCACAATTTATCTCGTGTGCTACTCTAGTGATGTTATTAAAGTAGTTTATTCCTCCCGCACGGTGTAATGGTGACGAGTGTGTGCATCGTGTAGTACTTGGCGTAGGCTATGATTGTGATCTCTTGTAGATTATGAAGTTAACTATTGCTATGATAGTATTGATGTGATCTATGCCTCCTTTCGTAGCGTGAAGGTGACAGTGTGCATGTTATGTTAGTACTTGGTTTGGTTATGTTGATCTGTCGTGCACTCTAAGGTTATTTAAATATGAACATCGAATATTGTGGAGCTTGTTAACTCCGGCATTGAGGGTTCGTGTAATCCTACACAATTAGTGGTGTTCATCATCCAACAAGAGGGTGTAGAGTCTAGCATCTATCTATTTATTCTGTTATGTGATCAATGTTGAGAGTGTCCACTAGTGAAAGTATGATCCCTAGGCCTTGTTTCCAACATCGCTATCGTCTGCTTGTTTATTGTTTTATCGCATTTCTATCTGCTCGCAATATTACCACCATCAACCACACGCCGATCCTGGGCAAAGCACTTTTCCGGTGCCGTTACTACTGCTCATATTTATTCATACCACCTGTATTTCACTATCTCTTCGCCGAACTAGTGCACCTATTAGGTGTGTTGGGGACACAAGAGATTTCTTGCTTTGTGGTTGCAGGGTTGCATGAGAGGGATATCTTTGACCTCTTCCTCCCTGATACGTCTCCAACGTATCCATAATTTCTGATGTTCCATGCTTGTTTTATGACAATACTTACATGTTTTGCTTGCACTTTATAATGTTTTTATGCGTTTTCCGGAACTAACCTATTAACGAGATGCCACAGTGCCAGTTCCTGTTTTCTGCTGTTTTTGGTTCCAGAAAGGCTGTTCGGACAATATTCTCGGAATTGGACGAAATCAACGCCAAAGATCTTATTTTTCCCGGAAGGCCCCAGAACACCGGAGGAGAGTCGGAGGAGAGCCAGGGGGCCACCAGAGGGGTGAGTGATACGTCTCCGACGTATCGATAATTTCTTATGTTCTCTGCCATATTATTGATGATACCTACATGTTTTATGCACACTTTATGTCATATTCGTGCATTTTCTGGAACTAACCTGTTAACAAGATGCCGAAGAGCCAGTTCATGTTTTCTGCTGTTTTGGTTTCAGAAATCCTAGTAACGAAATATTCTCGGAATTGGACGAAATCAAGACCCAGGGTCCTATTTTTCCCGGAGCCTTCCAGAACACCCGAGAGCCGCCGGAGGGAAGCCCCGGGGGCCCACACCACACCCCGGCGCGGCCGAGAGGGGGCCGCGCCGCCCTATGGTGTGGGCCCCCGAGGCCCCTCCGAGGCTGCCCTTCCGCCTATTTAAAGCCTCCGTCGCGAAAACCCCGATGCGAAGAACCACGATACGGAAAACCTTCCCGAGCCGCCGCCATCGCGAAGCCAAGATCCGGGGGACAAGAGTCTCTGTTCCGGCACCTGCCGGAGCGGGGAAGTGCCCCGGAAGGCTTCTCCATCGACACCGCTGCCATCTCCACCGCCATCTTCATCACCGCTGCTTGCTCCCATGAGGAGGGAGTAGTTCTCCATCGAGGCTCGGGGCTGTACCGGTAGCTATGTGGTTAATCTCTCTCCTATGTGCTTCAATACAATAATCTCATGAGCTGCCTTACATGATTGAGATTCATATGATGATGCTTGTAATCTAGATGTCATTGTGCTAGTCAAGTGAGTTTTACTTATGTGATCTCCCGGAGACTCCTTGTCCCACGTGTGTAAAGGTGACAGTGTGTGCACCGTGTGGGTCTCTTAGGCTATATTTCACAGAATACTTACTCACTGTTATGAATGGCGTAGTGAAGTGCATATTTATATCTCTTTATGATTGCAATGTGTTTTGTATCACAATTTATCTATGTGCTACTCTAGTGATGTTATTAAAGTAGTTTATTCCTCCTGCACGGTGTAATGGTGACAGTGTGTGCATCCGTGTTAGTACTTGGCGTATGCTATGATCATGATCTCTTGTAGATTGTGGAGTTAATTATCATTATGATAGTATTGATGTGATCTATTCCTCCTACATAGTGTGAAGGTGACAGTGTGCATGCTCGTGTTAGTACTTGGTTTAGTCGTGTTGATCTTTCTTGCACTCTAAGGTTATTTAAATATGAACATTGAATTGTGGAGCTTGTTAACTCAGGCATTGAGGGTTCGTGTAATCCTACGCAATGTGTTCATCATCCAACAAGAGAGTGTAGAGTATGCATTTATCTATTCCGTTATGTGATCAATGTTGAGAGTGTCCACTAGTGAAAGTCTAATCCCTAGGCCTTGTTCCTAAATATCGCTATCGCTGCTTGTTTCTTGTTTCTATTGCGTTACTACTTGCTGCGTTACTACTGCTGCGTTACTACTGCTTGTTTACTGTCCTGGGCAAAGCACTTTTCCGGTGCCGTTGCTACTACTTATTCATACCACTTCGTATTTCACTATCTCTTCGCCGAACTAGTGCACCTATTAGGTGTGTTGGGGAAACAAGAGACTTCTTGCTTTGTGGTTGCAGGGGTTGCATGAGAGGGATATCTTTGACCTCTTCCTCCCCGAGATCGATAAACCTTGGGTGATCCACTTAAGGGAAACTTGCTGCTGTTCTACAAACATCTGCTCTTGGAGGCCCAACACCGTCTACAAGAATAGAAGCTCCCGTAGACATCAAGCACTTTTCGGCGCCGTTGCCGGGGAGGAAAGGTAAAAGGCTCTCATACTCCGGTCCCAGGTATAAGTACTTTTCTGTTACCGTTGTGTGTGTGCTCAAAGCTATTTCCTTTAGATCCTGCAATTGCATCTTTTTGTTTCTTGTTTACACTAGTTTGGCATAATGGACAACAGTGAGCTTCTTATTCTATTTCCTGATTTAAAACATGGATTGTTTGATGCGAAAATTAAAAAACCTATGGAATCTTATTTGCATGCTGGTAGTAATATTAGTATGAACGCTTTGAACACCATTGTTGATAATGATATAGAAAGTTCTAAGCTTGGGGAAGCTGGTTTTCATGATCTTTTTAGTCCCCAAGCATTGAGGAGAAAATTTTCTTTGATGATACTTTGCCGCCTATTTATGATGATTATAATGATAGTGGTCTTTTGGTGCCACCTACTATGGAGAGTAAATTTTGTTGTGATTATACTATGCCTCCTATACTTGATGAGAATAATAATGATAGCTACTTTGTTGAATTTGCTCCCACTACAACTAATAAAATTGATTATGCTTATGTGGAGAGTAATAATTTTATGCATGAGACTCATGATAAGAATGCTTTATGTGATAGTTATATTGTTGAGTTTGCTCATGTTGCTACTGAAAGTTATTATGAGAGAGGAAAATATGGTTGTAGAAATTTTCATGTTACTAAAACACCTCTCTATGTGCTGAAATTTTTGAAGCTACACTTGTTTTATCTTCCTATGCTTGTTACTTTGCTCTTCATGAACTTGTTTATTTACAAGATTCCTATGCATAGGAAGCATGTTAGACTTAAATATGTTTTGAATTTGCCTCTTGATGCTCTCTTTTGCTTCACATACTATTTCTTGCGAGTGCATCATTAAAACTGCTGAGCCCATCGTAATGGCTATAAAGAAAGAACTTCTTGGGAGATAACCCATGTGTTATTTTACTACAGTATTTTTGTTTTATATTTGAGTCTTGGAAGTTGTTTACTACTGTAGCAACCTCTCCTTATCTTAGTTTTATGTTTTGTTGTGCCAAGTAAAGTCTTTGATAGAAAAGTAAGTACTAGATTTGGATTACTGCGCAGTTCCAGATTTATTTGCTGTCACGAATCTGGGTCTACCTCCCTGTAGGTAGCTCAGAAAATTAAGCCAATTTACGAGCATGATCCCCAGATATGTACGCAACTTTCATTCAATTTGAGCATTTTCATTTGAGCAAGTCTGGTGGCCTAATAAAATCCATCTTTACGGACTGTTCTGTTTTGACAGATTCTGCCTTTTGTTTCGCATTGCCTCTTTTGCTATGTTGGATGAATTTCTTTGATTCATTAATGTCCAGTAGCTTTATGCAATGTCCAGAAGTGTTAAGAATGATTGTGTCACCTCTGAACATGTGAATTTTTATTATGCACTAACCCTCTAATGAGTTGTTTCGAGTTTGGTGTGGAGGAAGTTTTCAAGGATCAAGAGAGGAGTATGATGCAATATGATCAAGGAGAGTGAAAGCTCTAAGCTTGGGGATGCCCCGGTGGTTCACCCCTTCATATTATAAGAAGACTCAAGCGTCTAAGCTTGGGGATGCCCAAGGCATCCCCTTCTTCATCGACAACATTATCAGGTTCCTCCCCTGAAACTATATTTTTATTCCGTCACATCTTATGTACTTTGCTTGGAGCGTCGGTTTGTTTTTGTTTTGTTTTTGTTTTGTTTTTGTTTTGTTTTGTTTGAATAAAATGGATCCTAGTATTCACTTTATGGGAGAGAGACACGCTCCGCTGTAGCATATGGACAAGTATGTCCTTAGGCTCTACTCATAGTATTCATGGCGAAGTTTCTTCTTCGTTAAATTGTTATATGGTTGGAATTGGAAAATGCTACATGTAGTAACTCTAAAATGTCTTGGATAATTTGATACTTGGCAATTGTTGTGCTCATGTTTAAGCTCTTGCATCATATACTTTGCACCCATTAATGAAGAAATACTTAGAGCTTGCTAATTTGGTTTGCATATTTGGTTTCTCTAGAGTCTAGATAACATCTAGTATTGAGTTTTGAACAACAAGGAAGACGGTGTGGAGTCTTATAATGTTTACCATATGTCTTTTATGTGAGTTTTGCTGTACCCGTTCATCCTTGTGTTTGTTTCAAATAACCTTGCTAGCCTAAACCTTGTATCGAGAGGGCATACTTCTCATGCATCCAAAATCCTTGAGCCAACCACTATGCCATTTGTGTCCACCATACCTACCTACTACATGGTATTTATCCGCCATTCCAAAGTAAATTGCTTGAGTGCTACCTTTAAAATTCCATCATTCACCTTTGCAATATATAGCTCATGGGACAAATAGCTTAAAAACTATTGTGGTATTGAATATGTACTTATGCACTTTATCTCTTATTAAGTTGCTTGTTGTGCGATAACCATGCTTCGGGGACGCCATCAACTATTCTTTGTTGAATATCATGTGAGTTGCTATGCATGTCCGTCTTGTCCGAAGTAAGAGAGATCTACCACCTTAATGGTTGGAGCATGCATATTGTTAGAGAAGAACATTGGGCCGCTAACTAAAGCCATGATTCATGGTGGAAGTTTCAGTTTTGGACATATATCCTCAATCTCATATGAGAATAATAATTGTTGCCATATGCTTATGCATTAAAGAGGAGTCCATTATCCGTTGTCCATGTTGTCCCGGTATGGATGTCTAAGTTGAGAATAATCAAAAGCGAGAAATCCAAAATGCGAGCTTTATCCTTAGACCTTTGTACAGGGCGGCATGGAGGTACCCCATTGTGACACTTGGTTAAAACATGTGTATTGCGATGATCCGGTAGTCCAAGCTAATTAGGACAAGGTGCGGGCACTATTAGTATACTATGCATGAGGCTTGCAACTTGTAAGATATAATTTACATAACTCATATGCTTTATTACTACCGTTGACAAAATTGTTTCATGTTTTCAAATAAAAGCTCTAGCACAAATATAGCAATCGATGCTTTCCTCTTTGAAGGACCATTCTTTTACTTTTATGTTGAGTCAGTTTACCTATCTCTCTCCACCTCAAGAAGCAAACACTTGTGTGAACTGTGCATTGATTCTTACATACTTGCATATTGTACTTGTTATATTACTCTATGTTGACAATTATCTATGAGATATACATGTTACAAGTTGAAAGCAACCGCTGAAACTTAATCTTCCTTTGTGTTGCTTCAATACCTTTACTTTGATTTATTGCTTTATGAGTTAACTCTTATGCAAGACTTATTGATGCTTGTCTTGAAGTACTATTCATGAAAAGTCTTTGCTTTATGATTCACTTGTTTACTCATGTCATTACCATTGTTTTGATCGCTGCATTCATTACATATGTTTACAAATAGTATGATCAAGGTTATGATGGCATGTCACTTCAGAAATTATCTTTGTTATCGTTTTACCTGCTCGGGACGAACAGAACTAAGCTTGGGGATGCTTGATACGTCTCCGACGTATCGATAATTTCTTATGTTCTATGCCATATTATTGATGATACCTACATGTTTTATGCACACTTTATGTCATATTCGTGCATTTTCCGGAACTAACCTGTTAACAAGATGCCGAAGAGCCGGTTCTCGTTTTCTGTCGTTTTTGGTTTCAGAAATCCTAGTAACGAAATATTCTCGGAATTGGACGAAATCAAGACCCGGGGTCCTATTTTCCCCGGAGCCTTCGGAACACCCGAGAGCCGCCAGAGGGAAGCCCTGGGGGCCCCACACCACACGCTGGCGCGGCCAGAGGGGGGCCGCGCCGCCCTATAGTGTGGGCCCCCCCAGGCCCCCTCCGAGGCTGCCCTTCCGCCTATTTAAAGCCTCCGTCGCGAAAACCCCGAGGCGAAGAACCACGATACGGAAAACCTTCCAGAGCCGCCGCCATCGCGAAGCCAAGATCTGGGGGACAGGAGTCTCTGTTCCGGCACCTGCCGGGAGCGGGGAAGGTGCCCCGGAAGGCTTCTCCATCGACACCGCTGCCATCTCCACCGCCATCTTCATCACCGCTGCTGCTCCCATGAGGAGGGAGTAGTTCTCCATCGAGGCTCGGGGCTGTACCGGTAGCTATGTGGTTAATCTCTCTCCTATGTGCTTCAATACAATAATCTCATGAGCTGCCTTACATGATTGAGATTCATATGATGATGCTTGTAATCTAGATGTCATTGTGCTAGTCAAGTGAGTTTTACTTATGTGATCTCCGGAGACTCCTTGTCCCACGTGTGTAAAGGTGACGGTGTGTGCACCGTGTGGGTCTCTTAGGCTATATTTCACAGAATACTTACTCACTGTTATGAATGGCGTAGTGAAGTGCTTATTTATATCTCTTTATGATTGCAATGTGTTTTGTATCACAATTTATCTATGTGCTACTCTAGTGATGTTATTAAAGTAGTTTATTCCTCCCGCACGGTGTAATGGTGACAGTGTGTGCATCCGTGTTAGTACTTGGCGTATGCTATGATCATGATCTCTTGTAGATTGTGGAGTTAATTATCATTATGATAGTATTGATGTGATCTATTCCTCCTACATAGTGTGAAGGTGACGAGTGTGCATGCTTGTGTTAGTACTTGGTTTAGTCGTGTTGATCTTTCTTGCACTCTAAGGTTATTTAAATATGAACATTGAATTGTGGAGCTTGTTAACTCCGGCATTGAGGGTTCGTGTAATCCTACGCAATGTGTTCATCATCCAACAAGAGAGTGTAGAGTATGCATTTATCTATTCTGTTATGTGATCAATGTTGAGAGTGTCCACTAGTGAAAGTCTAATCCCTAGGCCTTGTTCCTAAATATCGCTATCGCTGTTTGTTTCTTGTTTCTATCGCGTTACTACTCGCTGCGTTACTACGCTGCGTTACTACTGCTTGTTTACTTGTCCCGGGCAAAGCACTTTTCCGGTGCCGTTGCTACTACTTATTCATACCACCTATATTTCACTATCTCTTCGCCGAACTAGTGCACCTATTAGGTGTGTTGGGGACACAAGAGACTTCTTGCTTTGTGGTTGCAGGGTTGCATGAGAGGGATATCTTTGACCTCTTCCTCCCTGAGATCGATAAACCTTGGGTGATCCACTTAATGGAAACTTGCTGCTGTTCTACAAACCTCTGCTCTTGGAGGCCCAACACTGTCTACAAGAATAGAATCTCCCGTAGACATCAGTGGGCCGCGCGGGCCAGACCCTGGCCGCGCCCCCCTATGGGGAGGCCACCCTGTCGACCCTCCTGCGCCGCCTCTTCGCCTATATAATCCCTTTCGACCTAAAAACGCAGGACCAATTGACGAAACTCCAGAAAGACTCCGGGGCGCCGCCGCCATCGCGAAACTCCAATTCGGGGGACAGAACTCTCTGTTCCGGCACCCTGCCGGGACGGGGAAGTGCCCCCGAAAGCCATCTCCATCGACGCCACCGCCTCCATCATGCTCCGTGAGTAGTTCCCCCATGGACTACGGGTTCTAGTAGTAGCTAGTTGGTACTCTCTATCCCATGTACTTCAATAAAATGATCTCATGAGCTGCCTTACATGATTGAGATCCATCTGATGTAATCGGTATTGTGTTTGTTGGGATCCGATGGATGATACATTATGATTAGTCTATCTATAAAGTTTGTGAAGTTATTGTTGCTGCAATCTTGTTATGCTTAATGCTTGTCACTAGGGCCCGAGTGGCATGATCTTAGATTTAAGAACGATCTTATTGCTTAGATTTTATCTACAAGTTGTATGCACATGTCGCTGTCCGGAACCAAAGGCCCCGAAGTGACAAGAATCGGGACAACCGAAGGGGATGGCGGTGATGTGAGGGACACATGTTTTCACGGAGTGTTAATGCTTTGCTCCGGTACTCTATTAAAAGGAGTACCTTAATATCCAGTAGATTCCCTTGAGGCCCGGCTGCCACCGGCTGGTAGGACAAAAGATGTTGTACAAGTTTCTCATTGCGAGCACGTATGACTATATATAAAAAACATGCCTACATGATTAATGAATTGATGTTCTTTCTTAATGCCTTATCAATCCTATCAATTGCCCAACTGTAATTTGTTCACCCAACACTTGTTACTTGTTATTGGAGAGTTACCACTAGTGTAGATCGCTGGGAACCCCGGTCCATCTCTCATCATTATATACTCGTTCTACATGTCATTGGAAGTAGTATCAACTATCTTCTGGTGCCATTGCTCTCATATTGCTATTACTGCTGCTGTGTTACTATTACTATTGCTCTCATATTACTGTTGCTTTCACATCACCCCTGTTACTAGTGCTTTTCCAGGTGCAGCTGAATTGACAACTCAGTTGTTAAGGCTTATAAGTATTCTTTACCTCCCCTTGTGTCGAATCAATAAATTTGGGTTTTACTACCCGCGAAGACTGCTGCGATCCCCTATACTTGTGGGTCATCAAGATTGTTTTCTGGCGCCGTTGCCGGGGAGGCATAGCTCTACTCATAATTTCACCTGGGGAGTACACTCTACCTCTCTCTCTTTTTTATTTTATTTTATTTTGTTTTGCTTAGTTTACTTTTTCCTAGTTTACTTGTTCTTAGTTTATTTCTGTCTAGTATTACTTTGCCTAGTTTACTTTTGTCTAGTTTATTTCAGTTTTGTTTTATTTTTCTCATATACCCAAAAATCCATAAAAATTTGAAAAACCTAAAAATCAAAAACTGCTGTTATGGGAGAACCTACAACCTACTTGGAGCTTATAGAATGTTATAATAACTATAGAAAATCAAGAATTGGTGAAGTAATGAGTGTTGTGATAGAAAAATTGAATACAATGGCTAAAATCTTGCTTAAACGCCATGATATAAACTGTTGCTCTCAACAGGATACTAAACATCTTAAATTTCAATGTGGCTTTAGTGAGGAATTTTTAATTAAGAACTATAATCATAATAGCTATATTCATTTTGGGTTCGAAGAGGTAGAACAATTTGTCGTATTTATGGGAGCCTCTGAGATAGAATCCTTCATGGTTAAGAATTATGAAACTTGTGTTGTTTGTAAGGACCTTAAATATTATGTCTCTTCTATCCTTAATTTTTTCAATGAAAGTTACATTAATAATCCTTATATCATTGATTATAAAAAGAGACTCATTAATGCACAAGAATGCACTCACAATGTGCAGGAACCGGTGGAAGAAGAAATTGATGAGCCTGAAAGCGCATTGGATGAAAAAGAGGAGGAAATTGATGAACTTGAAAGCGCATTGGATGAAAAAGAAGAGGAGAGTGATGAACAAAAGGAGGAAGAATGGATTAGCTACCCATGCCAACCTTCTAATGAGAGTAACTCTTTATCTCTTACATTATTTGATTGTCCTCCATACTTACCGAAAGAGGTTGAATGTTATGTTCCTTTGGATTCTCTTGAAATATTACCTATGAGTAAAACTTGTGAAAATAATTATGCTACTGTCATTTATGATAATCCATGCTACTTTGATAAATCTTATGATAATGCTTTGTTTGTGCCTGATGTCGAAATGCATGGTACTAAAGAATTTTGCTTGGCAAATGTTTATGATAAAGCTCTAGATGATGGTCCTATGTTACTTGATAATATTAATTGTACTACTAATGAAAATGGGATTGGAGAGTTCTTGACTTATTCTATGAGTCCCATATCTCTTGAGATTGATCAACTACCTTGTTATATTATTAATAAAAGTAAGTTTGAAAGTTTTAATTCCACTATTCTTGAACTTGATAAAAATTATGTGTTTGGAAATCATGAAAAGTATGCTGCATGTGATAGTTATATTGTTGAGTTTGTTCATGAAGCTACTAAAAATTATTATGAGAGAGGAAAGTATGGTTGTAGAAATTTTCATGGTGCTAAAACACCTCTCTATATGCTTAAAATTTTGAAGTCACTCTTGTTCTATCTTCCTATGCTTGTTAATTTGCTTTTAATGAACTTGTTTATTTACAAGATTCCTATGCATAGGAAGCATGTTAGACTTAAATGTGTTTAGAATTTGCCTCTTGATGCTCTCTTTTGCTTCAAATACTATTTCTTGCGAGTGCATCATCAAAACTGCTGAGCCTATCTTAATGGCTATAAAGAAAGAACTTCTTGGGAGATAACCCATGTGTTATTTTTGCTATAGTACTTTTTTTTTATATTTGTGTCTTGGAAGTTGTTTATTACTGTAGCAACCTCTCCTTATCTTAGTTTTGTTGCATTGTTGTGCCAAGTGAAGCCTCTAATCGAAGGTTGATACTAGATTTGGATTTCTGCGCAGAAACAGATTTCTATCTGTCACGAATCTGGGCTGTTTTCTCTGTAGGTAACTCAGAAAAATATGCCAATTTACGTGCGTGTTCCTCAGATATGTACGCAACTTTCATTTGCTTTGAGTTTTCTGATTTGAGCAACGGAAGTATTTATTTAAAATTCGTCTTTACTGGCTGTTCTGTTTTGGCAGATTCTGTCTCTGTTTTTTGCATTGTCTCTTGTGGACTTTAAGCAAGGCTTTCTAGACGTGGAGAGCTGTAGCTAATGTTTTATTGAGTTCTTGCAATGTGCCACTACAGGACCAAGGTGGATTCAAGTTTGTTTTGAGTACTAACCCCTCTAATGAAGTTTATGAGAAGTTTGGTGTGAAGGAAGTTTTCAAGGGTCAAGAGAGGAGGATGATATATGATCAAGAAGAGTGAAAAGTCTAAGCTTGGGGATGCCCCGTGGTTCATCCCTGCATATTTCAAGAAGACTCAAGCGTCTAAGCTTGGGGATGCCCAAGGCATCCCCTTCTTCATCAACTTATCAGGTTCCTTCTATTGAAACTATATTTTTATTCGGTCACATCTTATGTGCTTTACTTGGAGTGTCTGTGTGCTTTTATTTTTGTTTTTGTTTGAATAAGATCGGATCCTAGCAATCCTTGTTTGGGAGAGAGACACGCTCCGCTTTTTCATATGAACACTTGTTCTTCGTTTTACTTTTAATGTTCAATGATAAAAGTTGGAAGCTACAGACTTATCGTTATTTGGTTGGAAACAGAAAATGCCTCATAATGTCTTGGATAATTTGACACTTGGCAATTGTTTTGAGCTCTCAAGTAGATCATGATTATGCTTTTTTCATGTAGTTTAAACCTATTAGTGGAGAACTACCGTAGAGCTTGTTGAAATTGGTTTGCATAATTGATCTCTCTTAAGGTCTAGATATTTTACGGTAAAAGTGTTTGAGCAACAAGGAAGACAAGTGTAGAGTATTATAATGCTTGCAATATGTTCTTATGTGAGTTTTGTTGTACCGGTTCATACTTGTGTTTGCTTCAAACAACCTTGCTAGCCTAAGCCTTGTACTGAGAGGAAATGCTTCTCGTGCATCCAAAATCCTTGAGCCAAAAACTATGCCATTTGTGTCCACCATACCTACCTACTATGTGGTATTTCCTGCCATTCCAAAGTAAATTGCTTGAGTGCTACCTTTAAACAATTCAAAATGCTTCTCAATTTGTGTCAATGTTTTATAGCTCATGAGGAAGTATGTGGTGTTTATCTTTCAATCTTGTTGGGCAACTTTCACCAATGGACTAGTGGCTTCATCCGCTTATCCAATAATTTTGCAAAAAGAGCTGGCAATGGGATTCCCAGTCCCAAATTAATTAACCAAAGGGATTTCTATTTTCGTGCCCTCAGGTCCTTAGTTGTGCTCAGTTTTCCCCAGCTCGTTAGTTTTTCCTCAGTTTTCCCCTCCCTCTAGTTTGAAACCCCTCGCAGACGCTCGGACGGGAGGGTTGCCGTCGGAGTCGGAGGCCTTACTGTTACCGTTAATCCGACGGGTGGGGCTGCACGGAGGGCGGTTCCTCTCCGACCCGTCTCGTGCCGACAAATGGGGCCGCTCTATTGGGCTGCCGCAGCCAATGACCGGTGGGGTCATCTATTTTTCAGGAAAAGTCATATATTGCCGCTCCGAGGGGCTGCCGCAGCCAATGACCGGTGGGGTCGTCTATTTTTCGAGGAAAAGACATATATTTGCCGCTCCGTGGGCTGCCGCGGCCAATGACCAGTGGGGTCGTCTATTTATTTATAGAAAATCATATATTGCCGCTCCGTGGGGCCTCCGCAGCCAATGACCGCCGGGGTTGTCTATTTATTTAGAGAATATAATATAGAGCCGCTCCGTGGGGCCGCCTCGGCCCATGGCGAGTGACTATTTTCGTAGCTTAATTTAAAGTGACTCTTATGCTAAACATTGTGCATAATATATAGAAAATAGCTAGATCTCTAAATATATAGAAAATAGCTAGATCTCTAAAGGGGATGGATGCATGGCTTCACGTCGTCGTCACTTTCATCGTCAGTATCTTCGTCGTCTGAGTAGTAGTACTTCCTGCACATTGTTCCGTCGAACACCTTCACCGTGAGCACATCATCGCCTTCATATTTGAAGTGTACGTAGCAGCCGAAATCCACACCGTGCGCGATGGCGAAATTCTCCCAGCCCTTGTCGAGATACATCCGGCCTTGTCCAGTCAAATAGGACCTCCACGGTCCGGAGACGAGGACCGCGATCAGCTGCTCGCGGATACACCTTAGCTGGCTCCCGGCCGTCAAGATAGTCCGCAAACTTTTTTGGGAGTGCTCGCAAAGAGATCGAGCGCCGATCGTTTGAAATTAAAGGTTTTTTAGAACATGCCCATAATTAATCACATGCATCATATATGTGGGAACGCATACGTACCTTCTTGACCAAAGGGTCTTCATAGATGACGATGAAGAACTCCTCTATGATCAATGGCAGTGTTGACGACGGTGGTGGTGGCAATGATGATGATTCACCACGCCGGCCGCCCCTTCCCCTTCCCCTTCCCCTTCCGTTCCGTGTCCGAGACGTGGAAGCCATGGCAATGGATGATCAAGTGTATGTGAACGAAGAAGAGAGAGGAAGAACCTATTGACACAAGGGATGGCCGTTGTGGGTGTTTATAAGGGAGAGATAACCGTTGTAGGGGTTTACACAATAAATTAAGGAGGAGGTGACCGTTGTGGGGGTTTACACAATAATTTAAGGAGGAGATGACCGTTGTGGGGGTATATATCTCAACAAAAAAGTAATGCGGACTATCTTGACGGAAATGGAACTTCGTGATATAGTTTATCATTTTACCGTGAAAAGTAATGCCTAAAAGAAATGGTAATTCGTGATAGTTTATCATTTACCGTAATGGCTACAACAAATCGTTGATGGTTTATCATTTTTTGCGTGAAAAGTAATGGCTACAAGAAATGGGTGATGGTGTATCATTTTTTGCGTGAAAAGTAATGGGTACAACAAAATCGGTGATGGTTTATCGTTTTTTGCGTGAAAAGTAATGGCTACAAGAAATGGGTGATGGTGTATCATTTTTTGCGTGAAAAGTAATGGCTACAACAAAATCGGTGATGGTTTATTGTTTTTTGCGTGAAAAGTAATGGGTACACGAAATGGGTGATGGTGTATCATTTTTTTGCGTGAAAAGTAATGGCTACAACAAAATCGGTGATGGTTTATCTTTTTTTGCATGAAAAGTAATGGCTACAAGAAATGGGTGATGGTGTATCATTTTTTGCGTGAAAAGTAATGGCTACAACAAAATCGGTGATGGTTTATCGTTTTTTGCGTGAAAAGTAATGGCTACAAGAAATGGGTGATGGTGTATCATTTTTTGCGTGAAAAGTAATGGCTACAACAAAATCGGTGATGGTTTATCGTTTTTTGCGTGAAAAGTAATGGGTACACGAAATGGGTGATGGTGTATCATTTTTTTTGCGTGAAAAGTAATGGCTACAACAAATCGGTGATGGTTTATCATTTTTTGCGTGAAAAGTAATGCCTAAAAAGAGTTTATAATTTAGCTCGTGAAAAATAATGCAGAAAACCAAACTTTGCGTGAAGCTAACCGACGACAGAGAGAGAGAGAGAGGGTGGTGGCCCCGACCAGAGAGAGAGATAGGGGTTATCCTGCTCGTTAGATCATACGATCAACGATCGGCGGGAACGATCCGTGTGACATGGGCTAGACCAATCAGGGCAATGTTGGGCGTCTGTGAGAGTTTGTGAAGGGAGAGGGCAAAACTGAGTAGTATCAAGAAACCAAGGGCAAGTGAGTAGTAAACAGACTAAGGGATTCAAATATGAGATTTAAAAAATGGAAAATGCGTGTTTTGTACAATGAAACCCATCTTGGCCTTCCTCAAACTATTTGCAATACCAATATACATCAGTGTGAGAATTGTGGCCTCATTTAGACAAAGTATGATTTGGGGGAAGTCTGTTTTGGGAAGGGCTTATTGTGGAAAACCATGCACCTTCATAGCTACTAGGTGATTTGAGAAGTGGCAATTTGTGGTAAAACTTGATTTATCTACGATTTATCTATGATTTGAGAAGTGGCAATTTGTGGTAAAGACTCCATGAGTAAGTGCCACTCTTTTTCGGATTTTTTTGCACATTAAATAACTCATTTAACTAGTTAATCCCATTTGTTGACTCTCCGTTGACCAGCCACTTGAGGGTAAAACTGAGTATATTACACTAGCCGGTATTAGCACTCAAGGAGAAAACTGAGCACACAAAAAATGCTAGTATATGACTCGGGGGTATACCCGAGTATATCTAAATTTCCGGGGTTAGACCCGAGGACGCGTGTTGCGGTGCGGAAGTGCAAGACGTGCCATTGTTGACGCGTGTCGCGGTGCGGACGTGCAAATAGTGGACGCGTAGGACGCGGGTCGCATTTAGGGACGCGTAAGCCCCTCCCTCCCTCCCTCTGCACACAGTCGTCTCATTCTCGCTCACGCACGAAACCACCCCTCTCACGTCCCATCAACTTCTCCAAATCGAAAAAACCCCAACCGCCGTACGCACGCTACCCTGCCGGCGATGGAGAAGAAGAATGCGCCGGCGGCCGTCGCCTCCGAGCCCGTCGCCTCCGCGCCCGTCGCCTCCGAGCCCGTTGCCGCCGAGCCCGTCGCCGCCGAGCCCGTCGCCGTCGAGCGCGCCGCCGCCGAGCGCGTCGCCTCCGAGGGCGGCGCATCCAAGCACGGCGCCTCCGTGAACTGGGCCTCTCTCTCGGCTGATGGACCACTTCACAAGATCGGCCAATGCTTACTGGCGAACGAGGAGTACGCCGACACCTACTCTGCTATGAGGCAAGTACTGTAGAAATTGGCGCTCGGGTTTGCCCGAGCCCGACGTGCACCTCGGACGAATGGATCATGCTACACCACGCCCTTCCACGCGTCGCTGAGTTCACCTTCCTCCAACTCGGCACATCACGCTACGTCACCATAGATCTATCGGAAGTTCATACAAGGTTCAAATTCCTCCATATCTACCTTTTTATTTTCAATCTTAAACACATCTTAGTGCTGAATGTTATCTTCATCAATATATTTTAGATACTACTTCGTCGGCTTTTGCCGTGGTGTCATCGTGCTTGCCCAGAAGAACCCGCCGCACAAGATACGGCTGCTGAACCCACTCACAAAGAAATCGAACACTATGTTTGAGGCGCGAGATGCCATCTATTTTTCCGAAATCGATCGTCGTTATCAAATCCCCGACTATGATCTTCGTTGCCGCCAATTACCCGTCGGAAATTGGTTGGGTCGATGAGAGCACTCCAACTAAGGATATAAATGAAGATTGGGGAGAAGGAAGATTTTCGATCAAGAACCATTGTCTGCGTTGCATTACCCCGTTCAATGGTGAACTGTATGCAGTAGCTGCGGACAATTTTGAGATCGGAAGAATAGTGTGCACCAATGTACGGTTGCGACGAGCGCGCGAGCACTTGTCAAGATGGAGACACTAATTTCATTTCCGAACTTGGACGTCGGAAGTTCTACCTTGTGAAGTCGGATGGTGATCTGCTGCTTGTGTTGTTGGTCGGCGAGGCTTTGGCGGGCAAACCTTTGGTGTACCGTGTGGACACTCGGAGCCGCTCTCTCCATCCGGTCGATAACATTGGCGGTAATGCCTTCTTCGTGAATTATATCCGGTGTATCTCCGTCGACACCCGAGTGTACCCGACACTTCGACATGGCAGCATCTACTACGCGGATTTGGGTTATATCGGAGAGTACTCTCATGATACAAAGGCCCGGGATGAGTGGCCGGTACGTGTGGATAGAATAGGAAGCTACGGTATGAGTAATGAACACAGAGCCATACCGTTTGGAGGATGTATTGGCCGCACACTCGCAGATGGAAGGAGTTCAATGAATATTTCCTTGGGGAAATGCACGAATGGAGCGACGAAGAAATATATGAGGAGGAATGAAGAACAAATTCATTCATCCTAATCTTCTTGTTGTCCATACATTGCGTGCGTCTTGTATATTTTTCAGCTTAGTTTGTCGTGAACATTAACAACGTTATTGCCTGCTTTTGGCTGCTGTATGCAGTTTATGTATTATACTTAGTTTTGTGATTATGCTGTTGTGAATTTATCATATACTAGCTTCTAGATTTGCTACTAGATTTGCTGCCATATTGGGCAAAAAACGAGGGCCAAAAGGCATAAATAACCCCAGAGATTTGCTACTCCCTCCGGTCCATATTAATTGACTCTAATGTGGATGTATCTAGACACATTTTAGTTCTAGATACATCCATATTGAAGTCAATTAATATGAATCGGAGGGAGTACTAGATTTGCTGCCATATTGAAGAAAGACAGAAATAGAAGCTTCTCTAGATTTGATACTAATTTGGTGAAAAAGACAGAGAGAGAAAGAGGGGAAAAGGTGCTCTTAAAAATGCCAATTTGGGCCGAGAGAGACAAAACCCAGCTCCTGCTCACGTGCAACCAAACGCTTCTCGTCCCGTCCCACGCGGTCCCTTTCTACCAGCCCCACGCGACGCGGCCCCACACGACGCGGCCCCACGACGGCACGACGCGGCGCAACACGTCGGCACGAACGTCCAAATAAACGGATTCCTTCCGTCTGAGCTCCTTCTGCGGGTCTTCAGACAAAGGCTAGGGTAAAACTGAGGAAAAACTAAGGGGCTGGGGAAAACTGAGTACAACTAACGACCCGAGGGAACGAAAATAGAAATCTCTTAACCAAAATAGACACTCCTCCATGGTATGTGATTGTTGGACGACACCCGAAGGATTCGGTTAGCCATGGCTTGTGTAAGCAAAGGTTGGGAGGAGTGTCATCATAATAAAACTAAAATAAAAAGGCACTCCTTCATGGCCATAGCCATCTTCCTTTGTGTTGCTTCGATGCCTTTACTTTGAATCTATTGCTTTATGAGTTAACTCTTGTGCAAGACTTTTGATGCTTGTCTTGAAAGTACTCTTCATGAAAAGTTTTGCTATATGTTATCTATTTGTTAGCAACTATAGATCATTGCCTTGAGTCACTTCATTCATCTCATATGCTTTGTAATAGTATGATCAAGGTTATGTAATGTGACGCCCCGGAACCGGTATCCCGAGGATTCCAGCGATCCCGCCGAAATCCGCACGATATCGATTCAGGGACGCCCTCCGACACGACGTGCGCGACGAATCACACACGTGATGCCAGAGGAATTAACACGAGCGGTAACATTACAACATGATTACAATAGAGCCCACAAGATACATATATTACAACAACGACTCCAACGAGTCAAGATACAAATAGATACAGTACAAAGATCCAAATCATACGGAAGATCAAATACGTCCGAGTACGGACAAGATACAAATTGGACTAAGAGTCCTGAAGATAACCGATGGCGTCCATAACCCTGCCCGGGCCAAGCCGGAAGGGTAACCTTGCTAACATCATCATCTCGTACCTGTCAAAGTCGGGCCATCGGTTGCCGACAAGAGGGAGGAAGCAAAAGAGAAAGGGGAAAAGCGAGAGTAAGTACCAAGGAACGAACTCCGGCACGTACTTAGCGAGACTAGAAATGGCTATGCTCGCCGAGCGAGTATAAATATATATCGCCTGGGGCTATATGGTAGGTTTAGCGGCAGCAAAACTATAACCAATAGAGACACACTACAACATCCGTCTACTCGAGAGAAGATAAGAGAGCGCATAAAGTAACGAGATAAATACTACACAAACATAACCCAGCCAACTACACATATCCCCTTCAACAAAGCGAAGAGGCAATGTAAAAGGCACTCAACGGTGGACAAGTTTTATTAGGTATCGGTTGTAGTAATGATATATTACTACGCAAGTTATTATCAGATTATTAACAACAAGTATAAGGTGTAAGTTGTTCTATGATCAAGCTATACAATTCCAAGTCGTCCATAACCGCGGACACGGCTTATCGATAAGATGTACACCCTGCAGGGGTTGCCCAAATGTAACCATACGCATGCTCGACCCACTTACGACAGGTGGATGTCTCACAACAAGACCGTTCCCAGTTCAACAAGAAAGTCTAGGGGGGCCACCCAACTAAGCTACCCGTGACGAAGTCCGGCCGTACTCCGAGACGGACTCAGAGGTTTGCGTCGGCGGCTAGGCGTGCAAACCACACGCTTCGCTAAACGTCCCGCGAGGTACAATACGAATGTAAACACCCGAAGGCAACGAGTAAGTAAACACCCGAAGGCAACGAGTAATAAAGCATGGCATACATGGCATAGGCAAATAAAACCAAGGTTGTGGCCCCCTTTTCAACCGACTTGAGAAAAGGTAATGGGTGAGGGGGTCCCGATAATCGTCCCCACGCATGGGTAGAGCGCTCAATCTCGGAACGGATAACAAGAACTCGGGTCCTAGGGGACATTAGCGAGTCAAAGTTCCGATGCTTTCGCAAAGGGGCTCACGGATGCCTCTCGCTTACAATTTTAGTTGTTAACAATTAAGTAAAGCATGTGTATCTCCAACAACTGATATAGCATGTGATAACCTCCCAACAACCCAACATATCCCGATAACGAGATCGAGATAAACAACGGAGCCTAAACACGCCTACGACTCGCAAGGCTCAAACATCAAGCAACGGCTATGGGTAAGGAATGATACATATAGGATTCTTAGGGTAAACAAGTGGAATAGGACACGTGACTCGATAAAGAAGCGCAACATAAGGATAGCAAAGCGAGGGAGAGTATATAATAGGTGAAGAGAGAGGGCTCGCTTCGTGGAAAGCTGCAGAAGAACTTATCGGAGAACTCGTCGTATCTCACATCACCACTTCGTGATCCTATCCGGGAAGAAGCAAATGCTGGAACACACAACGTATGCAAGTCTTACTACTACGGTAAAAGAATCGGCATAATCAAGATGATATGCATGACATGGCAAACATGATGCGGCGATGCAACTTATCCATATTAATCGGAGTCGGAACCCCGGACAATCAAAGTAGGTTGGAGTTTCATTTACTACCGGAAAAATTAAGTGTTGGTTAGCATGGCATAGCATGGCAAGAGTGAGCTACTTCAATATTAAACGGAGCGGGGAAAACCTAGTCGGAATCCCTAAATACTCCGCATATTCCATGTGAGGTGATACATGCATAACTAACAACGCGCGACATGATGCGTAGATGCAACCAGATGAATGGATGGCATATTCATGTTCAGCACATTTTTCTGATCAAAATTCATATATAACACTTTTTATTTCGAGTTACCAATTAAAAGTTATTAGCATAGTGGTTTTTATTGTTTAAAATAAATAAAACAGGTTTTATTTCAATTAGAAAAGGACCCAGAAAACATTTCATACGGGGGAGGACCCCGGGTTAGATTTACAAAAGGTCCGGGGGGTTTTCTTGAAAACGGCACGAGGCAGAGGACGGCGGGTGGAAGCGAAGAAAGTTGCAGGGGGCTTTTTGAATAAAAGACTCGGATCCGGATCGGTGTAGGTTTTCTCACCCGCGTTGGACTTAGCCCGAGAGGCTGACGGATGGGGCCCAGGCTGGTGACGTGGGCGCCGGCGTGGCGGAGCTTGCTCGACGGACGTGTTCGATGCCGCGCGCGTTCCGGGGGAGGCGGTCACCGCGGGCGGCGCGGCGCGCGCGCCGGCGTTGCGGAGGGTTCCGGGAAGGGCGAGGTAGCGCGTCGGATGCGCCTCGTTGAGGCGGACCAGGGAGTGGTGGCGCCGCCGTCGGAGGCGTCGCCGTGGGAGCTGCCGGCGGCGAGGATCTGCGCGGAAGCGGGCGGCCACACGGTGAACACGGCAACCGGGAACCAAAACAAGGGGAGATGAGGACTAGGAGGTGCGCCGTGAGTACCAGGGAGCTCGAGGAGGGGTCGGTGTGGCCGGAGGAGGTCCACGGTGGCCGGAATCGGCGCCGGAGCTCGCAGACGCCGAGGAGGAATCGGCGAAAACGAAGAGGGAAGAGGGCGCCTCGGGTCGATTCCTTGCACGAGGAGGTAGAGGAGATCAAGGCGCGTCGAACGGTGGTCTTGGATGGGTTCGGGGTGGCCAGAGACGAGCAGGCGACGACGAGGAAGTGGCGGTGGCGCTCGGTGCTTCGCGTGAGGAAGAAGGGGAAGGAAAGTGGCGGCGCGAGGAGGGGGAAAAAGGGAGAGGCTAGGGTTTGCCGAGGCCTCGAGGAGATTAAAGGGGAGGGGAGTGGTTGTGTGGTGGAGGCGCTCGGTGACGTGAGCGGGGAGAGGTTCACGCCCTCTGCGTGCTCCGTTGGAGAAGACGACAACGAGGAGAAACTCCTCTCCTCGAAGCGGTACGGTGGCAAGGTGGGCTGGGTCGGGCCGACTCGGCCAGAGGGAAGAAGTCCAGGCGTTGGGCTGAGAGGGAGGAGAAAGGCCAGAGAGAGAGAGATGGGCCACCGGGGAAGAGAGGGAGAGGGCTGCCGGCTGGGCCTTCCCAGGCCTGGCTGGTTGGGAGGTCTGCTCCCTTTTTTTATTTTTATTTTAAAACTGTTTTGTTTTTGTTTGTTTGTTTTCAAAACCATTTCTAAATAGATTTTAGTTGTGAAATTAAACGAGAGAAAGGATGGGTATAATTTGAAATGAAAGAGGGGAGGAGTTTGAACAACAAAATAGGGTTTAATAAAGTAATTTTATTTTGTTAAAACATGGATGTGATGCATGCATGATGCCATGATGATGCACAAAAGAAAAAGCACAAGCAAAACTAATAGGGGTGCTACCCTGGGCCGTTACAATCGACACCACTAACAAGGAACCTCGCCCCGAGGTTCCACGCCATGGTACGGGGGAGAGAGGTGAAGCTATCAGATCTTCTGGCGATGTGTCGAGCTCCTCGACACCACTAACAAGAATTCTTGCTCCATGTAGAACGGTCGACACCACCAACAAGAAGTCGTTGTTCCGATGACGATGAGGACTCCGGAGAAACAAAGGAAGGAGTAACAGTCACACAGATCCACCAATTTAGGTAACAAGGGCGAATAGTAAGGGTAGTCGGTATGGGGGCCAATCCATCCCGCACCCGAACTATTAACCCTGAACATAAATAGAAGAATCGTGTAACCAACTCTCGGATCTCAGATTGACGATATCGACAAGCATTGTCAGCAAGGATTCGATTGGGTCAAAGCACAAGGAATTGAAGAGGGATCACAAAATAAGGATGATATCAATCGGAGAAGAAAAAGGTTGCTGTCGGTGATGTACTTCTGTCGGAAGGTCTGCAGAGATCGGTCCTATTAGGTGAAGGCATAGATCGTCCAACCCACGTCGGAACCTAAGACTCGGAGAAGCAGATAAGAGAGAAGACTCAAAACTCGCAAAGGTAAGAGGAGAAAGAATATAGGTAAGGAGAAAAATTAGAGCTAATCAGATCTATCCAACGAATTTTAGAAAATAGTTTGGACGCTCTGAACTCAACGACCATTGGCAAGGTTATCCTAAGGGCTGGACTAGTGGGGTACCGTCAACCTGAGGCTCCGATACCAACTTGTGACGCCCCGGAACCGGTACCATGAGGATCCCAGCGAACCCGCCGAAATCCGCACGATATCGATTCGAGGACGCCCTCCGACACGACGTGCGCGACGAATCACACACGTGATGCCAGAGGAATTAACACGAGCGGTAACATTACAACAGGATTACAATAGAGCCCACAAGATACATATATTACAACAACGACTCCAACGAGTCAAGATACAAATATACAGTACAAAGATTCGAATCATACAGAATATCAAATACGTCCGAGTACGGACAAGATACAAATTGGACTAAGAGTCCTGAAGATAACCAGTGGCGTCCATAACCCTGCCCAGGCCAAGCCGGAAGGGTAACCTTGCTAACGTCATCATCTCGTACCTGTCAAAGTCGGGCCATCGGTTGCCGACAAGAGGGAGGAAGCAAAAGAGAAAGGGGAAAAGGCGAGAGTAAGTACCAAGGAACGAACTCCGGCACGTACTTAGCGAGACTAGAAATGGCTATGCTCGCCGAGCGAGTATAAATATATATCGCCTGGGGCTATATGGTAGGTTTAGCGGCAGCAAAACTATAACCAATAGAGACACACTACAACATCCGTCTACTCAGAGAAGATAAGAGAGCGCATAAGGTAACAGATAAATACTACACAAACATAACCCAGCCAACTACACATATCCCCTTCAACAAAGCGAAGAGGCAATGTAAAAGGCACTCAACGGTGGACAAGTTTTATTAGGTATCGGTTGTAGTAATGATATATTACTACGCAAGTTATTATCAGATTATTAACAACAAGTATAAGGTGTAAGTTGTTCTATGATCAAGCTATACAATTCCAAGTCGTCCATAACCGCGGACACGGCTTATCGATAAGATGTACACCCTGCGGGGGTTGCCCAAATGTAACCATACGCATGCTCGACCCACTTACGACAGGTGGATGTCTCACAACAAGACCGTTCCCGAGTTCAACAAGAAAGTCTAGGGGGGCCACCCAACTAAGCTACCCGTGACGAAGTCCGGCCGTACTCCGAGACGGACTCGGGGTTTGCATCGGCGGCTAGGCGTGCAAACCACACGCTTCGCTAAACGTCCCGCAGGGTACGATGCAGAAGTAAACACCCGAAGGCAACAGTAATAAACACCCGAAGGCAACAGTAATAAAGCATGGCATACATGGCATAGGCAAATAAAACCAAGGTTGTGGCCCCCTTTTCAACTAATTTGAGAAAAGGTAATGGGTGAGGGGGGGTCCCGATAATCGTCCCCACGCATGGGTAGAGCGCTCAATCTCGGAACAGATAACAAGAACTCGGGTCCTAGGGGACATTAGCGAGTCAAAGTTCCGATGCTTTCGCAAAGGGGCTCACGAGATGCCTCTCGCTTACAATTTTAGTTGTTAACAGTTAAGTAAAGCATGTGTATCTCCAACAACTGATATAGCATGTGATAACCTCCCAACAACCCAACATATCCCGATAACGGATCGAGATAAACAACAGAGCCTAAACACGCCTACGACTCGCAAGGCTCAAACATCAAGCAACGGCTATGGGTAAGGAATGATACATATAGGATTCTTAGGGTAAACAAGTGGAATAGGACACGTGACTCGATAAAGAAGCGCAACATAAGGATAGCAAAGCGAGGGAGAGTATATAATAGGTGAAGAGAGAGGGCTCGCCTGTGGAAAGCTGCAGAAGAACTTGTCGGAGAACTCGTCGTATCTCACACACCACTTCGTGATCCTATCCGGGAAGAAGCAAATGCTGGAACACACAACGTATGCAAGTCTTACTACTACGGTAAAAGAATCGGCATGATCAAGATGATATGCATGACATGGCAAACATGATGCGGCGATGCAACTTATCCATATTAATCGGAGTCGGAACCCCGGACAATCAAATTAGGTTGGAGTTGCATTTACTACCGGCAAAATTAAGTGTTGGTTAGCATGGCATAGCATGGCAAGAGTGAGCTACTTCAATATTAAACGGAGCGGGGAAAACCTAGTCGGAATCCCGAAATACTCCGCATATATGTGAGGTGAACATGCATAACTAACAACGCGCGACATGATGCGAGATGCAACCAGATGAATGGATGGCATATTCATGTTCAGCACATTTTTCTGATCAAAATTCATATATAACACTTTTTATTTCGAGTTACCAATTAAAAGTTATTAGCATAGTGGTTTTTATTGTTTAAAATAAATAAAACAGGTTTTATTTCAATTAGAAAAGGACCCAGAAAACATTTCATACGGGGGGAGGACCCCGGGTTAGTTTACAAAAGGTCCAGGGGGGTTTTCTTGAAAACAGCACAGGCAGGGACGGCGGGTGGAAGCGAAGAAAGTTGCAGGGGGCTTTTTGAATAAAAGCTCAGATGTGGATCGGTGTAGGTTTTCTCACCCGCGTTGGACTTAGCCCGAGAGGCAGACAGGTGGGGCCAGGCTGGTGACGTGGCGCCAGCGTGGCGGAGCTTGGTCGACAGGTGTTGATGCCGCGCGCATTCCAGGGAGGCGGTCACCGCGGGCGGGGCGTCGCGCGCGCCGGCGTTGCAGAGGGTTCTGGGAAGGGCGAGGTAGCGCGTCGGATGCGCCTCGTTGAGGCGGACCAGGGAGTGGTGGCGCCGTCGTCAGGGCGTCGCCGTGGAGCTGCCGACGGCGAGGATCTGCGCGGAAGCGGGCGGCCACACGGTGAACACGGCAACCAGGAACCAAAACAAGGGGAGATGAGGACTAGGAGGTGCGCCAGAGTACCAGGGAGCTCGAGGAGGGGTCGGTGTGGCCGGAGGAGGTCCACGGTGGCCGGAATCGGCGCCGGAGCTCGCAGACGCCGAGGAGGAATCAGCGAAAACGAAGAGGGAAGAGGGCGCCTCGGGTCGATTCCTTGCACGAGGAGGTAGAGGAGATCAAGGCGCGTCGAACGGTGGTCTTGGATGGGTTCGGGGTGGCCGGAGACGAGCAGGCGACGACGAGGAAGTGGCGGTGGCGCTCGGTGCTTCACAGAGGAAGAAGGGGAAGGAAAGTGGCGGCGCGAGGAGGGGGAAAAAGGGAGAGGCTAGGGTTTGCCGAGGCCTCGAGGAGATTAAAAGGGGAGGGGGAGTGGTTGTGTGGTGGAGGCGCTCGGTGACGTGAGCGGGGAGAGGTTCACGCCCTCTGCGTGCTCCGTTGGAGAAGACGACAACGAGGAGAAACTCCTCTCCTCGAAGCGGTACGGTGGCAAGGTGGGCTGGGTCGGGCCGACTCGGCCAGAGGGAAGAAGTCCAGGCGTTGGGCTGAGAGGGAGGAGAAAGGCCAGAGAGAGAGAGATGGGCCACTGGGGAAGAGAGGGAGAGGGCTGCCGGCTGGGCCTTCCCAGGCCTGGCTGGTTGGGAGGTCTGCTCCCTTTTTTTATTTCTATTTTAAAACTGTTTTGTTTTTGTTTGTTTGTTTTCAAAACCATTTCTAAATAGATTTTAGTTGTGAAATTAAACAGAGAAAGGATGGGTATAATTTGAAATGAAAGAGGGGAGGAGTTTGAACAACAAAATAGGGTTTAATAAAAATAATTTTATTTTGTTAAAACATGGATGTGATGCATGCATGATGCCATGATGATGCACAAAATAAAAACACAAGCAAATCTAATAGGGGGTGCTACCCTGGGCCGTTACAATCGACACCACTAACAAGGAACCTCGCCCCGAGGTTCCACACCATGGTACGGGGGAGAGAGGTGAAGCTATCAGATCTTCTGGCGATGTGTCGAGCTCCTCGACACCACTAACAAGAATTCTTGCTCCATGTAGAACGGTCGACACCACCAACAAGAAGTCGTTGTTCCGATGATGATGAGGACTCCGGAGAAACAAAGGAAGGAGTAACAGTCACACAGATCCACCAATTTAGGTAACAAGGGCGAATAGTAAGGGTAGTCGGTATGGGGGCCAATCCATCCCGCACCCGAACTATTAACCCTGAACATAAATAGAAGAATCGTGTAACCCTCGGATCTCAGATTGACGATATCGACAAGCATTGTCAGCAAGGATTCGATTGGGTCAAAGCACAAGGAATTGAAGAGGGATCACAAAATAAGGATGATATCAATCGGAGAAGAAAAAGGTTGCTGTCGGTGATGTACTTCTGTCGGAAGGTCTGCAGAGATCGGTCCTATTAGGTGAAGGCATAGATCGTCCAACCCACGTCGGAACCTAAGACTCGGAGAAGCAGATAAGAGAGAAGACTCAAAACTCTCAAAGGTAAGAGGAGAAAGAATATAGGTAAGGAGAAAATCTAGATCTAATCAGATCTATCCAACGAATTTTAGAAAATAGTTTGGACGCTCTGAACTCAACGACCATTGGCAAGGTTATCCTAAGGGCTGGACTAGTGGGGTACCGTCAACCTGAGGCTCTGATACCAACTTGTGACGCCCCGGAACCGGTACCATGAGGATCCCAGCGAACCCGCCGAAATCCGCACGATATCGATTCAGGGACGCCCTCCGACACGACGTGCGCGACGAATCACACACGTGATGCCAGAGGAATTAACACGAGCGGTAACATTACAACAGGATTACAATAGAGCCCACAAGATACATATATTACAACAACGACTCCAACGAGTCAAGAATACAAATATATAACACAAAGATTTGAATCATACAGAAGATCATATACGTCCGAGTACGGACAAGATACAAATTGGACTAAGAGTCCTGAAGATAACCAGTGGCATCCATAACCCTGCCCAGGCCAAGCCGGAAGGGTAACCTTGCTAACGTCATCATCTCGTACCTGTCAAAGTCGGGCCATCGGTTGCCGACAAGAGGGAGGAAGCAAAAGAGAAAGGGGAAAAGGCGAGAGTAAGTACCAAGGAACGAACTCCGGCACGTACTTAGCGAGACTAGAAATGGCTATGCTCGCCGAGCGAGTATAAATATATATCGCCTGGGGCTATATGGTAGGTTTAGCGGCAGCAAAACTATAACCAATAGAGACACACTACAACATCCGTCTACTCAGAGAAGATAAGAGAGCGCATAAGGTAACAGATAAATACTACACAAACATAACCCAGCCAACTACACATATCCCCTTCAACAAAGCGAAGAGGCAATGTAAAAGGCACTCAACGGTGGACAAGTTTTATTAGGTATCGGTTTAATAAAAATAATTTATCACGCCACCGTCTACCTCCCAGACACGGTCAAACTGACCGGAGAGCCCTGTCGCCGTCGTCCATGTCGATGACTTCCGCCACGGTACTGCCAGCCTCCGTCACTGTCATGCTCGCGTCAGCCCTCCGTTTTATGTGCAATCAAGCCTGTCATGCTCGCCGTGACGTAGAGAACATCGCCGCGTCATCGCCCAAGCCTCTCCGCCACTGTAGCGACGTCGCCATGGTCGACCTGCCCCGTGCGCCTCGGCACCTCGTCGCCCCTATAAAAGGAGCACTCCCCCCCCCCCCCGTGCTCAACCTCCACACCATTCGCCTCCTCTCCTCTCAGAACCCCTCCACGAGCATCGCCACCTCCCAATTTCATCGCCCTGCCCCAATTTGTCGCCGGAGTACTGCGGAGCAGCAGCAGACAAAGACGAAGATTGGCGCTACCCCAGGAGACGCCGCCGGTACCAGGAGCTCCGCCTTCGTCGACAACCTCGCCCTGCATCAACGCCGATCATCGCCGGAGCTCCGGTGAGCCTCCGACCCCATTGGCTCGCCGCAGCCAGTACTCGATCTCGTCGGAGACGATGATGATCATCGACTGTTAGATCCTCGTCTAATCCAACGTCCCCTGTTCAGCGTACCGATTCGGTGTTTAATAGCCGCTGACAGGCGGGCCCCTTTGTCAGGCAGCCCACGCGTGTGAGACGCGCTGCTGGGCCAGCCTTTCTCCCTTTCTCTCTCTGGCCCGTTAAGCTTTTCCCGCGTAGCCCAGTAATTCAAATTTGATTTAAATCTTTTAAACCAAATTCAGTACTGATGCCAAGTTCAAAATTAAAAATAGAAATATTTACTGAGCCAAATTTTATGAATTTGATATTGTTGGAAAGCTTATGGAATTATCTAGCTAACTACGCTGGTCTCAACCCTAGATTTATTGTGGAACTCATGTAGTAAAAATAACAAGGCAGCACCTTTTCAAACTTCAAAAAATTATTAAAAATCAACCATAATTTATTTTGAGTTGATTCCAACTCTCATATTTCACTTTTCAAATGCTCTACACGAATATGTAAAAATATGACAGTGGTGTTTACCATGATCATGTGCTAGAGCAAAATAATGGCTATGTGGCCATTTCTAGTTCATTTAAACTACCCCAATTTTATTATTCAAATGTTATGAGGAGTATCCTCTCAATTAAATCCTTGTCCCATGTAATTCAATGTGAGGTAATGACCTTAGTCTATAGAACCTCATACTTTATTACTTAGTACTATTAAATTGTTGCCATAGTAGTATTTAAATTGCATGAGATGTAGTATCTCATTTAAATCATTTTCCCAAATGGTAAATATGAAGTGTTGACTTTGGTCAAAAGGATCTCATACTTATTATTTGAGGATATTAAACCTTAGTAATATTTCAATGAGAGGATATTATTTTTCTTAAAAGGAAACAAAGCCAACCACCATGTTAATAATGTTGTGATGATATATTAGCTTGTGTGGTCCCTTTGAGTGTTAAGTCTAGTACCTAAGCATTGTTTGCTGATTGTATACCTCGTATCCGTTTATAGACGCTAGTACCGAAGGCTACGAGGAGGAGGAGGTCTTCTACGAAGAAGAAGAAAAAGAAGAAGAAGAAGAAGAAGAAGAAGAAGAAGAAGAAGAAGAAGAAGAAGAAAATTTTGACCACTGTACCAATCAAGGCAAGCTATACTCTTGCAAGCTACCTTAACGCAAGCTCTACTTGAGCAAGGCACCATTGCAATATTATTTTGTGTTTAAGGACTTTACTTTCCAAGCCCAAGTTTTTATCTTGCAAAGCTTTTACTTTGGTTATCAAGGCTTACTCTTATAGTTAACTTTGGTCTAGACATGGAGTACTACAAGAACATCAAAATTAGACTAGAAAGCTACAAGTTACTTAGCACCCCTCATGACTAGTTGCTAGTGCTAAAACTAAAATTGACTACTCTAGATGGGAACATGTGAATCAAATGACTTTGAAAACCTTGGAATGATGAGTCATTCTATTGTAAGATTTTGAAGGTGAATATGACTTGAATGACATGGTGACTTTGACAAAAAATGATGATTGGGTTCGGATGCGATACCACTCCAATTTTAGAGTACCCCCACAATACCTGATTATGGGTAAGGCTTTAGCTGGAAATTTATGTATCTTAGAATGGGTTCGCTCTGAACAAGCGTCATAGAGGTTATGCTGAGGCTGCCTCTGTTGAAAATGAAATGACGTGAAAAAGAGATGAATATCCTACCCAAGCCCTGTGCAGTTCCCAGGATGGCAGTTTACCGTCACTGGGAGGCCAAGCTCATGGGGGAGGTGCCTATACTAGGATATGTAAGTGAAAGGTTAATGGTTGATGATCCGCATACTGAGTATGATTATTCAGGGCTATCCCTGACGGATGTAATCAAAAGTTGTGGCACAAGTGTACAATCTCTACAGAGTATAAACCTATTCGAATAGCCGTGTCCGCGGTGATGGACGGTTGGATGGCCATACTGTTCCGTTGTCAGATGTTTTCTAATAAGGAATGGTGAATTAAAAGGTGAATTTGACGTGATCACAACAGAGTTGTGGGAATGATACTAATGTTCCCACTTGAGTTAAGTTAGGCAAATGAAGAGTCTTTTATTACGAAATGCTTAAGAAATAAAACTGGCTTTATGCAAATAAACCTAGAGCTTAGAACCCCCTTACTCTAGTGATAGTGCTTACACTAATATTAGTTTGCGAGTACTTTAAAGTACTCATGACTGTATCCCTGGCTATTCAAATGGCCAGACTATGAAGAGGAGCACCAGTATCAGGATGATGGACAGCAGGACGTCTACGATAACTAGGATCGGCTCCTGACGTCAACGTTGCCTGTGGAATAGATGGACCTCTACTACGTACTTCCGCTATGTGTTTTGTAACTGATCCTTAGATCAACTATTGTACTAAGACCGGATCATGTGATCCTTTGATGTAAGACTATGATGGTTTGTAATGAAGGATGTGATGTGATATGAACTTATTATGTCACGCAAAAACAATCTTCCTAGGATTGCGATGTATGGCATAATAGGCATCTGGACTTAAAAATCCGGGTGTTGACAAGTTGGTATCAGAGCCATTTTTTGACCTTAGGAGGCCCTAGTTAGAATGGACGTCTGAAAAACTTAGTTTCAAAAACAAATGAAGTAAATATTTCTGAAAACTTATTCTCACTCTTGTCTTTGAGATCTTTTCAAAAAGAGGAATTCATGCTCTACTTCTCCTTGTAATTCTACATAAAATTTTGACACACTTACACTTCTCTAACTTACTCATCCAATTCACCTACAGATGGAGCAGCTCAACCACACCAAGTTCTACCAGCTGGGCAACGGAGGAAGCCTGATCTTTGAGAGGGACTTGGATGCCTTATCTGAGTATCTCGAGCGCCCGCACCCGGAGTTCTTTGGAACTCAAGTCAACGATCAGCCCGGAGGAGAGTTGCAGTCGGTCATAGTTGCAGATCTGAGAGGGAAGATGGAGCCACCTATGTCCGAGAGGATTCAGTTTTCCATCAGTGAGAACAACTGGCTAGATGGGCTAGCCCGAGCTCTGCAGGAAGCACTTGCCCGTCTGTGTGGGCAGAATGTGACACAGATCCAGGGAACTCGCTTTTCACACTTTGCAAGGCATGACTCCATCGGAGGGCCAATGGACCAGTCACCGCACCCAAAACTGAAGTATCATGTGGAGCATTTGGACTTCATGCTGCACAAGACCCGCAAGGAGCTGGACAACTCCCGTGTCTACGCCAACCAGACTCACCTCCACATGTCGCAGCAGACCGAGACCATCAAGATGCTTGCTAAGGATCGCAAGTCACTCCGCCAGCAGCGTGCCAAGAAGGACTCCACCATTGCTCGCCTCCGCGCGAAGATAGCATCCCTGGAGGAAACTGTCAAGGCACAGGAGACCCAGTTGAGGGATCTAGAAGAAGAAGGTGAAGAAATTCAGGGAGGAGCAGCCTACCTGAGTGATGATGATGACTTTGAGGAAGACGAAGACACTGATGTGGAAGGCTATGAGTTCATGGATGCCGGAGAAGATGACTTCATCCCGATAGATGTCGATGATGAGTAGTATCACTTGAGCACTTGCGTAGGTGTGAGTTTGTATCGAAACCCTTGTATCATAGAAGGAAGAAATGGTTCTTAAAACCATTGTAATGTGTGTTGTTTGAAATGAATGAAAGTGTTGTTTAATTTCAACATGACCAATACTCAAGTTTTAAACATCTAAACTTACCCAAACAAGCCATAGAAAATTCCCTCTTATCTTATGATCTATCTCAATGTTCAGATGGCCCCTCCGACCCGCGGCACCAACCAAGATGCAATGCTGTAGATGCTACAAATGATGATGGCAGATAGAGAAGTCGAAAGAGCTGAGCGGCAAGCCAAACTTGTTGTACTGCAGCAGCTAGCCCAAAACAACCAATGACAAGGTATCAACTTGTCAATGCCTATGGATTGTAGGCTAGGATTTAGTTGGAAGTAGAGGGCAAGTAGATCTCGAAGATTTCAGCCGAAAAGTACTCGACGATTATGAAAACTAGGGTTTGTGAACAATGATTCGATGATCTCTTCGTCCCTCGACTCCCCCTTTATATAGGAGGCGGAGCCGAGGGTTTTGTTTTGTACAAGTTACAGAGTCCGGGACGGTTTCTAACTCATCCCGCCAGATTACAAACAACACTTCCTATTACAACTCTACTTTCCTTAATATATCGTGGACTCCCGAATCTTCTTATTCTTCGGGTAGTGGGCCTTCATTAAACCCCGGGTACTATCTTCGGCAGGCCCATTTGGGATGCCTATGTCAGTAGCCCCCGAGATTTTGCTTGAATCGTAGAGTCAGGGAAAATCTCCACTGTTTATTTTTATTCGAGAGCTTTAACTCTTTTATATTTCTTCATATGAAATTCTATATTGTACAGGGATAATGGTAATTGGGGCTAGTTCATCTGACGGATCAGGTACTAGTTAACTGCTCTAGTGGCAATCCGCAAAAACCTACTTCAAGATCACGTCCCTGGACATGATCTCGGGATACTGGTGTAAACTTCGACGAGTGCCGCTTAAGGTCTTACCATTCTGTCGAGTCCCGGTCAAATTTATCGAGTACCTAACGCGTCCGTTAGGATTTTTCTTCGTATCCGTTGATACGGATAAAAGTAGCAGAGCGCAGTCTTCGGCGATGCCACGCCCAGCAGAACGGATCTGGGGTCTTACCTTCGCAAATTTGCGGCATTCAGAAATTGATCGCAACTTTGGCGTTCTGATAATATATTGTCGAGTGCTTTTCCGGCTGTTGGAATGGCACATTTTATCGAGTCAAATATGGCTTATATTGCTCTCCCGATGGGAGTATATGTAGAGTTAATTATAACTCGAAATATACTCTCTTGCTTTTCTATCTTTTTTCTTTTTTAATTTCATCGGGCACGCGAACAGCGTTCCCGATGGGAGTAGCCCCCGAGGCTACAGCCAAGAACTTGTGCTTGGTTGTAGGCTCAACATTTTAGTCCACCTTGTCACTATATTGTCATTATCTCCCGATATAATCTTCTTTTCATCTCTCGGGTGCGCGAACAGCGCTCCCGATGGGAGTAGCCCCCGAGGCTACAGCCAAGAACTTGTGCTTGGTTGTAGGCTCCCACAATTTCTATATTGCCATAGTCGAAATTTTACTTTTATCGAAGTAGCCCCCAAGCATTTGGGCAAAAACTTGTATGTGACCAAAGGCTCCCGAAGTATTGAAATAACTTCTCCTGTCGCCAATCTTCTTCTTTTTTATTTTTCGTGTCGGCACGCTTCCCTTAGTCAAATTCACTTCATCTCTATTAATAGTCGGGATTTTTCTGCCTTGTGGGTCCATTGTTTCCACCACGTTGACACGTCGTGCGGGTGGGGGACACACGTCCTCCACTTTTCCTGGCGCACGTACGGTAACGCCTGTTCCATTCCATCTCAGTAAAAATACCTTTTTACCCTTTTATCTACAAGATCCTTTTTCACCACACGATTTCTTCATCCAACGGTGCATTGCTTCGCCCGATTCCTATATAAACCTTTCTTCAACCTCGGTCCACTCCTTCGCTTGCGCCGCACATCTGTTCCCCTTTGCAAAAACTTCCCCGCGCCCAACTCTCTTTGATCTTCCGCACGCACGAACATTGCTTTTCCAGTGCCATTGATGCCACCGCGCACGCGACTCACTCGCCACAGTACTCCAGAATCCAAGATGGCCGCTGAAGATCTTGAGTGGGAGAGATCTAAAATCTCCAACCAAGACGTCAACATGCTGAAGAGGCTTGGCCTGATGAAGAAAGAGGACGCCATCCGCTTTCCCCGCGAAGAAAGCTACCCAAACCCTCCAATGGAGTACCGGGTTAGTTTCGTTGATCACCTCATCCGCGGCCTTTCGACCCCAATTCACGATTTCCTCCGCGACCTTCTTTTCGTTTATGGGATTCAACTGCACCAGCTGACCCCCAATTCCATTCTCCATATTTCCATTTTTATCACGCTGTGCGAATGCTTCCTTGGAATCCCTCCTAACTGGGCTCTGTGGAAACGCATTTTCTGCCTCCGCCGCAATGGCTCCCACAACGCCACCTATAACATAGGCGGTGTTGTTATCTGTGTCCGAACTGACGTTGATTACTTCGAAGTCAAATTTCCTGATTCTGTCCAAGGATGGCGCAAAAGGTGGCTCTATATACACGAAGAAAGTGCCAATTCTGTGGAACACAACATAGTCCCTTTTGACGGAAGTGCCAAAATTCAACGCCGCCGCTCCTGGGATGCTGAAGCTTCCGAAGAAGAGAAAAAGGCGACAGAAGCACTTATGTCTCGTATTCATCGGCTTCAAAATACTCGAGGCAAAGAGCTGTCTGGTGTTCAAATCACTGCCTACTTTCTTAGGATTAGAGTGCAGCCTCTTCAGGCTCGCAAAAACCCCCTTTGGACGTATGCTGGTGAAAATGACGCCAATAGGCTCTCCAAAGATCTTTCTGTGAAGGACTTGGAGAAGCTGATTCGAAGAATTTCCTCGCTGAACAAGAGGGATCCTATTCCCTCCTCGTGCCACGTGGAACCATACAGCTCCACCAATCCTCTCCCCGAGGTATTTTGTCTTCTCGAATTTTTATCTTGTTCCAAACTTTCCCTGCATTTCATTGTATTGATATCCCTCTAATTTTTCTTTTGTCGCTATTTTTCTGCAGAACCATCCTACTATGGCTTCTCTTCCTCCTCTTCCTGAGGGTGGAGATGTCGAGGAAAGGGCCATTATTGCCGATGACAACCAGGAGGCCCCCTCTTTTGTGAATGAACCCGCAGATTCCCGAAAATCTGCGGGATCTATTGAAAAGGATGCTGCCTCTGAAGGTACTACATCAGCACAATCTCCTCCTCCTGCTGTTTCTCCAAAGAACAAAAGGAAAAGGAGTGATGTCGAGGATTCCGGGACCTCTCAACCCGAAGAAACTGCTCCTTCACCGCGAAAGGCAGCTTATGACCCATATCTCGAGAGTCTCATCAGTTCGTGAGTTCCCTGTCTCTTTTTATTTTTCTATTCGAAGAATTTTGTTTGCCTTGCTTTTTATGCTGCCACCCTTTTTCCACAGTGATGATGATGAAGAAACACCAACTTTGGATGTGGCTGCTCGAACGAGTACGTCACATACTCTAGTTATTTCGGAGCCGCCGAGTTGAAGGAGAAGAATCCTCGCCTCCTCAACAAAACGTCGGCGCGTCTACTCCTCCTTCGAGCCCCCTTGTCCCTTCGCCAAAAAGGGCAAGGATCGAAGCAATTCCGGAGCCGAGTCTCCAATTGAGTAGCTCTTCTAACCCTCTCTTGGATGATGTAAGTTCTCAATACTCTTGTCACTGTCTGTGCTTCCTCTGTTTGCTTCTGAATGCCATTATATTTTTCTCATACCGAAATTTTCTTGCTTTGTCCCTTTCTTTTCTTAACAGCCCATGATCAAAGAGCTTATTCGCATCGGTGCTCAATTCATTGGGTATCGTGAATATGCCAACAAAACTGAAGGTGATGCCTTGCTGCTTTCTTTTTTACCATTACTCTGTTACTCCGTTGTTGTCGATATTTTAACGAAATTTTATCTTTCTTGGCAGAAAAATTGGCGGCTATCAACGAGCGTGCCAATGCACTTGCTCAAAAATTAGAGCAAAGTGAAGAGGCTCGTAAGAAGGCCGAATTAGACGATGTTCAAGCTAGAGCAGAGGCTGACAAGGCCAAGACTGACGCTGCTGGTGTCGAAGATCTTAGAAAGAGACTTCACACTGCCGAGACTTCGCTGAGCGAGCATATAGCTGCACAATCTGCTCGCGAGGAAGCGATCCTTAAGCGTATAAGGACGCAAAGTCGCCACTTCGTCAGTAAGTATCTGAACCACTTCATATCCTTTGTATTTTCTTCTCTGCACTCGTTTGTTGCTTAATAAGTTTCTTCCTTGACAGATAGAACAGCTCAAGAGTTTGAACTTGAAGATCCCGACAATGATCCTCTTCTTGACGCCCTTTCATTCCTCGAGTTTCATGGGTCAGAGGCACGCGAAGGCATTGATCGGGCTAAAGCAGGGCTGTCGCGGCTCTTTCCCTATTTCTTCCCAAAGAAAGAGGAACCCGCAACTTTCCTTAACCTGGCCAAGTGCTTTAATCCACCAGAAGATCTTGGGCTGAAGGTGCGTCATGAGAATATGAAGGTCGCCGTTGAAAACACTATTGCCTTGGTTGCCGATAGCCAGCAAACTATCGACTGGGCGAAAGTTGGCGACACTGAGCAGATAGAACAATCGAAGTGGAAGTCGTTGATCAAGGCAGCTAAGCCCAACACGAAGAAAATCCTGGGCTATCTCGGGATCAAGCCGTCTTCAACTCCTAGCTCATCAAGGCCGGAGGTCTAGTTGAATGCCTCTTTGCTTTTTCTTTTTAGCGTACCTCTTTCTTTTGGCATTGTCGCCGTAGTGTTCTTGGCGATAATCGCTTCGATGAGGTCTCTAGAAGGTCCTTCTTTTGTAATAGACATGTATATATTACGGGAATGAATGGAAATCTATCTTTACTCGAGTGATTGATGTCGAAATATTTCTTTTTTCCAGTTAATTTTTGACAATTATACGCCAGCTCCTGGTCCTTCCAATATTTCGCCTTCTTCTTCTCGCTCAAGGAGAACTCTTGCTGATACTACACCTGTCAAAGATTCCTTGCCGCAAGAATTGGATGAACTTCGGCAGCAACTTCAGTATGCGAAGAAGCAAACACTTGTGATGTTGGAAAAGTCTCGTAAGTCATCTGAAGCCGAAAAAATTGCACTTCAGCAAGCTCACGAGGCCGTGGCTGCTAGGGAGATTGTCGCTTTCGAGGCTGAAAAGGCGACTGCTCGAGAGAATTTCATGCTCGAGTTAATGAATGAAGCCGATGCGGATATGTCGGGTATGCTTGTTTCATCCTCAATATCTTCCGTCTTCATGCTACGTCTCTTAAAGTTTTCTCGCTCCTTTGTTTTAATAGGTTCCTTTACCGATGTCGTTGCCGAAGAGGAGAGGGTAAATACTAGGGCAAACCTCCTTGTTAACCTTTCCCTTGACCATGGTTCTCTGTTTTGGGCTACCCCAGAGAGGACCCGCCAGATTGTCAGATTTCAGGATCGCGCCTCTCAAACTCGCGACTTCCTTGACTTCTGTACCAAGACCTTGTCTATGGTTTATAACCCCATGTTTCCTCGGAACGTTCAACCAAAGACTCTTCTCGAGTTAATGGAGAAATTTAAGGATGCCCACAGGATCCATGACTTTGTCAAAGCTCAACTGGTAGCTGGCGCCGATTTGCCCTTATCATGCTTCGGATCCGCCACTCAAAGCTTGACCTGACCCAAGTTGTTGCGAAAGTTCACGCGAAGGTACGGCGTCGAAGAGTTGGTGTCGATCGTATTAATACGAAGGTTTCGCCTATAGCTGAAGAAATGATTGAAGACCTTCTTCGGATGGATGCCGACTTTTTGCGAGATGGTCATTATGCTGATTTTCTTGGCGCTGCTCCTGAAGAAAACAGAGTTACCCTTGATGATATACTCGAATCATGACTAATTATTTTCCTTTGGTAGACAATTCTTCCTTGTAAATCATGATTGTGATTATATTGTGAAGCAAACATCATATTTCTATATTTGTCTAGCCCCCGAGTGTTTCCGGTGGCTATTCACTGTATTTGTATAATGCGAGGTTTTGAACCAAGGCATTTATTTCATATGTAGTTTTGGCTAATATCAGCCCCCGAGCTTCTTTATTGAGTACTATTTTGTATTTTTATTGACTCACGAGGTATTTTAATACCAAGGCAAGGCTTTTCTTTTTGCGAGGAACTATATTGAAATTCGTCGGGTCGGAGATTTTGAGCATGTCGATAAAGAAAAGTTATATTGACACTATCTTTATTATATTGCAGCACCGCGAGCCCGCCTCATTAAAAACCTTTCCCGGCCCCACTCGGTGCCCCGAAAAAGGAAAAGAGTGCGTCTGAAAACTCGCGGGCGTTTCAGTATATTGAAGTTTTACAAGGACTATATTTTAGCTCTAGGCGTAGAACCGCCTGAGTTGCGCCACGTTCTAGGGGTTTTGCTCCTCCACCCCTGTCTTCTTGTCCTTTATCCTGTATGCTCCTCCTCCGATTACTTCCGTGACAATATAAGGGCCAAGCCATGGTGACTCGAGTTTTTCATGACTTTTTTGCGTGAGCCGAAGAACTAGGTCTCCCACCTGAAAAGATCTTGGCGGCAAACATCGACTGTGGTAATTCTTCAAGTCCTGTTGGTATTTGGTTACCCTTGATAATACTTTGTCTCGAGCTTCGTCGAGTGCGTCTACGTCGTCTTCCAATGCTATCCTGGAAGTTTCTTCATTATACTCTGTGACTCTGGGGGAGTCGTGCTCTATTTCTATTGGTAGTACTGCCTCTGCTCCATGGACCAGGAAAAACGGGGTCTCTTGTGTCGCTGTATTTGGTGTTGTTCGGATGCTCCACAATACACTTGGTAATTCTTCGGGCCAGGTATGTCGAGCTTTTTCCAGTGGTCCCAACAGGCGTTTCTTGATGCCATTGCGAGATGATGCCATTGGCTTTCTCGACTTGCCCATTGGTTTGAGGATGTGCAACTGACGCAAAGTGCAACTTGATACCCACTTCTTTGCAATAATCTTTGAATTCATGGGAGGTGAAGTTACTGCCATTGTCCGTGACGATGCTGTGGGGCACTCCAAATCTGAAGACGAGGCCTTTTATGAATTTTACTGCTGATGCTCCGTCTGGTGAATTAATCGGCTTCGCTTCTATCCACTTTGTAAATTTGTCGACAGCTACTAGCATGTATTCCTTTCCTCCTGGCCATGATTTGTATAACTTGCCCACCATATCGAGTCCCCATTGTGCAAAGGGCCACGACAATGGTATTGGTGTTAGTTCTGCTGCTGGAGAGTGAGGTTTTGCGGCAAACCTTTGACACGCATCGCAAGTCCTTACTATTTCTTTGGCGTACTCGATTGCTGTCAACCAGTAGAATCCTGCCCGAAAAACCTTGGCTGCAATGGCTCGACTACTCGCGTGGTGGCCGCATATTCCTTCGTGTACATCCTTCAGAATTATTCTTCCTTCTTCGGGTGTGACACACCTTTGCAGGACGCCTGAAATACTCCGCTTGTACAATTCTCCTTTGATCACCGTGAAAGCTTTGGAGCGTCGAATTACTCGCCTTGCCTCAACTGGATCATCGGGTATTTCTTTCCTGAGGATGTATGATATATATGCTTGCATCCAAGGAACCTGTACCATCATCACCAGCTCTTGTTCCTCTTCATCCTCCGTGGTTTCTGTGAGGGGTGTCGAAGTTTTCTCTTCTTTTGCTTTTTTCTGCACCCTTTTTGGCTTCGTAGATCTCTCCGCTATTTCTTCCCAAAATACTCCTGGCGGGATTGGGAGGCATTGCGACCCGATGTTTGCGAGGACGTCAGCTTCATCGTTGCTCAATCTACCGATGTGATTTACCTCGCATCCATCAAATAGCTTCTCGAGTTCATTATACACCTCCTTGTATGCTACCATGCTATCATTGACCGCATCACATTGGTTCATAACTTGCTGAGCCACCAATTGTGAGTCGCCAAAGATTTTTAGTCGAGTTGCACCGCAAGCTTTCGCCATCTTCATCCCGTGTATGAGGGCTTCATATTCTGCTTCATTGTTAGATGCGTTAGGGAACGTCATCCGAAGGATGTACTTCAACTTGTCGCCTTCAGGTGATATAAGTACTACTCTGCGCCAGCTCCTTCTACTCTCTTGGACCCGTCGAAATTCATGGTCCAGGTTCTCGACAAGTCCGGGGTCCTGTGTTTTGCAGCTCCATACACTCTGCGATGAAGTATGGCAGAACTTGCGACTTGATTGCTTTTCTTTTTTCATACGTGATGTCCCGAGGGAAAGTTCTATTCCCCAAAGGGAGACACGACCCGTAGCTTCTGGATTGTTTAGTATATTTGACAAGGGAGCTTCATTGACCACTATGATCGGGTGTGCCGAAAAATAGTGGCGCAATTTTTGTGCTGTTGTGAACACTCCGTATGCTAGCTTTTGGTACTGAGGGTACCTTTGTTTTGATGGCGATAAAACTTCGCTGACGAAGTATACTGGCCTCTGTACTCCGTGGAGTTTTCCTTCTTCTTCTCTTTCGACGACTAGCACCGTGCTCACTACTTGGGGCGTGGCTGCGATATATAGCAGGAGAGGTTCCTTTTCCTTCGGCGCCACCAAAATTGGTGGTGTCGAGATTGTGCGCTTCAAATCTTCGAAGGCTCTGTCGGCCTCTTCGTTCCACTGGAATTTGTCTCCTTGCTTTATCAGAGCGTAGAATGGTAATGCTTTTTCTCCCAGCTCAGCGACGAATCTGCTCAAAGCTGCGACTCGCCCAGTTAGCTGTTGTATCTCTTTCAACTTTGTTGGCTTTCTCATTGTTACGATAGCTTGTATTTTATCGGGATTTGCTTCAATCCCTCTTGTTGAGACTAGAAACCCCAAGAGTTCTCCTGCTGGGACACCAAAGGAACACTTCGTCGGGTTCAACTTCAGGCAGAATTTGTTGAGGTTGTCAAAAGTTTCCTTGAGATCCTCGATCAGTGTTGTCCCCTTTTTTGATGTTTTTTCCAATCTGTGTCGCCAAACACTTCTGCATCATCCTCTGATATGTTGCTCCCGCATTTTTTAGACCAAAGGGAATTGTTCTGTAGCAAAACACGTCGTAAGGTGTAATGAACGCGGTCTTTACTTCATCTTCTTCTTTCAATCTGATCTGGTTATAACCAGAATATGCGTCCAGGAAGGAAAGACGTTCACATCCAGCCGTGGAGTCGATAATTTGATCGATCCTCGGGAGGGGAAAGTGATCCTTTGGACAATGTTTATTGAGACACGTAAAGTCGACGCACATGCGAAGGACCTTAGTGTTTTTCTTTGGCACCATCACAGGATTTGCTACCCATGTGGCTTCTGTGAATATCTCTTTGATAAAACCAGCTTCTTGTAGTCGATTGATTTCTGACAGCATAGCTTTGCGGTTTGGTTCCGAAAAACGCCGCAAAGGTTGTTTGATTGGTCTCGCTAATGGATCCAAATTTAAGTGGTGCTCGGCAAGTTCCCTGGGTACTCCTGGCATGTCAGCTGGACACCATGCGAAGATTTTCCAGTTCTCACGGAGGAACTCGACGAGCGCGCTTTCCTATGCGATATCCATGTTGTTTGCGATAGATGTCGTCTTTTTCGGGTCGGTCGGGTGAATCCGCACCTCCTTAGAATTTTTCTCGGTATTGAAAGTTGATTCTTTATTTGGCCTTCCAACGTCCGGCGATACGTCGTAATCAGTCATACTTTTTGACGCCAAATACTCAGCTTGCATCCCGAAAGTTTCGATAACCGATGAAAATCCTTGTCGCACTTATCGGCTAAGGCAAAGCTTCCTTTAATCGTGATTGGTCCCTTTGGTCCAGGCAATCTCCACAACAGGTATGTATAGTGTGGTACCGCCATAAATCTAGCATATGCTGGTCGTCCCAACAAAGCGTGGTACTCGCGATGGAAAATCCACGACTTCAAATTCCAGCTTCTCGATTCTATAATTTTCTCGGGTTCCAAACTGAACGTCGAGATTGATCTTCCCCAATGGATAACTTGGTTTCTCCGGTGTGATGCCGTGGAATCTCGTGTCTGTTGGTTTTAGGTTTGCTAGGGAGATGTTCATCTTCCTTAATGTATCTGCGTACATGAGGTTCAAGCTGCTGCCGCCATCTATAAATACGCGAGACACGTCAAATCCTGCGATGACCGCCGGTAGTATAAGTGCTGACTGCCCTGGTCGAGGAACTTGCTGCGGATGATCTGCTATGGTGAAGCCGATATCTTGCCCTGACCAATTGAGGTACTCAACTGTTGGTGGAGGCATTTTCTCTGCCATGAACACCTGTCGCGAGATTACTTTTTGAGTTCTGTTGGACGGCCTTCCCTTCTGAATCATCGACACCGCTCCGTTTGAGTTAGGATCGACATAAGGTGGTGGTGGAGGTGCTGCTGCTATTCTGAGCTGATGCCGATTGTCGTCTGTAATCGCGGGAGGTGGTGGCAGGTGAATCTCGCTCCTGGGCTCCCGAGGATTTCTCTGTGCTGCTCGAGCGTTAGCGTTCTCTGCATACCAGAACATTGCCTGAAAATTTCGACAGTCTTTCTGCAGGTGCCCTGACTGTCTTTTTCCGTTGCTGTCGAGGAAAAAATGCATCTGGCACGGTCCGTTCAACATTTCTTCGGGGGACACGAAAGGCCTTGGGAACCTAGGCCCGCTATTTTTCCTGTTGCGAGAGTCGTCCCTGTTATCACCTCGCTGCTCACTGCTTCTCTGATAATCATCTCTATTGTTTCCTCCTGTGTTTGCCCGAAAGCCTGCCGAAATTTGCCCTGGGGCGTCATAATTCGGGTACTGCCGAGGGAATCGTCGCCTTGGTTGGTAATTTCGACCACGGTCCTCGTCTGGCGACCTGTGCCGTTTGTTGTGGACAGCATCTTCTCCATCCGCCCATCTATTTGCTATCTCCATTAATGCGGATACTGTCTTTGGATTGGTCCTTCCCAAGTCCTCGACAAAATCTCCACGCCTCGATTCCTCGCGACAAACGCATCTATTGCTCTCTCGTCGGATATATTTTCCGCCGAGTTTTTGATGATGTTCCACCTTTGAATGTACTTTCTCATTGACTCATCCGGCTTTTGTCGACATGCTCTCAACTCTTCTAACGACGCAGGTTTTTTGCACGTGGATCTGAAGTTCTTGACGAATACGTCCTCGAAACTTTCCCAGCTGTCGATAGATCCTGGAGGAAGCTTCTTGATCCAAGATCGTGCAGCTCCACTTAAGTGCACCTGAATACTTTGCATGGCTGTTGCCCTAGTCCCTCCAGTTAACTTCACCGTCTCGAGGTAATCAACTAGCCAATCCTCTGGATCTTGCAGGCCGTCGAATTTTTTGAAGTGATCAGGCAACTTAAATCCCGAAGGGACTCGAGTTTTTCGTACTCTCCTTGTGAAGCACGGCAAACCGCACATATCCTCGTCGTTTAGTTCTGGGGATTGTCGATGTTCCCTTCTGCCTTGCCGTGCTCTGTCTACCCTTGCTTGTGCTGCCGTATCTCTTGCTCCACTTGTTCCTTCAACATTTGCTGCTGCTGCTGCCGTAGGTCGTGGACTATTTTGCCTTGCAGCTCCTTCTGGCGGTGTTGATACAAACGCCGTTCCCATGACTTCTTGTCCTCGCTATCGCCATATTGTACAAAGCCTCCCTTGGATCTCCCGGAGGTGGCCTCGGATGCAAGGATAAAGGCTTGTGTCGCCATATACCCAGCTTCCGGTGTTTTAGGGATAATATTCCCTCTTGTGTCTATCGACATAAAAGACATGTCGAGATTTTGAACCAGGTACTCTCTTTCTCCTTCGGGTATGTGTTGCAATCTGGACCTTGCTCGTTCCGAGCTTCTCTATGACTATCTCCCGAGGTTCTAGATTGTCGACTTAGATCTGCCCTTCTCCTCGCTGGATGCGAAGCTGCCTCCTTTCTCCTGTTCAACTCATCCGTCTGTTTTTCCAATTCTCCGGCAGCTCGTGCGAGCCTATATTGATAAGCTTGCAGTTCTTGGACCGTAGCGATTGTCGTCATTGGCTCCGAACCATCTAAAGCTTTTGCAGCTCTATCCCAGGCTGTTTGAGGAAGTTGAACTCTGACGCGTGGTGTGGGCCCGACATATTTAGTGCCCATACCTCTCCTTAGATCTGAGGGATCGACATAGGGATTACCCAAATCGTCGAAAGCCTCTGATGTTTCCTCTTAATTTTCAATGGCATAAATCTGATGATATTTTGTACTCAGATCTATATTGGGTTTGGTGACATCATTGTTGAGATTGATGAAGACCTTGCCCACTGTGATAGATTTGTCGATGAAGTCGTAACTGTCGACATCGCTTGAGTCATCGCTTATATATGAGTCCGCAGATGACTCGAACGATATGTCGCCGAAGATCTTGGCGAGTTTCTCTCTTGCTCTAGTGCTGACGTAACGTGTTTCCGAAGTTTCTTCTTCTCCTGACTCGGTTGACGATGTATAGCTTGAAAAATCGGAATCGACCGCCGATGATCCCGACGAAATCGGAATTTCGACACGATACGATCCTTCCTTCTCGACGCGAAAGTGAAACCTTCCGAACGTCATCTCCATGGGCTCCGCCAGATACGCATATGCATCCAAACGGGAGGGTGGGTGAGGAACAAAATCGACAAGACCAGCAGCGATCTGTTTACCTCGATCCATTGTGTTGCTTGCGGTTGACGATGTCGAAGATCTTGAATGTGCCATCGAGATCAGATCCTTACGCCTCTAATTCCCACAGACGGCGCCAATTGACAAGGTATCAACTTGTCAATGCCTATGGATTGTAGGCTAGGATTTAGTTGGAAGTAGAGGGCAAGTAGATCTCGAAGGTTTCAGCCGAAAAGTACTCGACGATTATGAAAACTAGGGTTTGTGAACAATGATTCGATGATCTCTTCGTCCCTCGACTCCCCCTTTATATAGGAGGCGGAGCCGAGGGTTTCGTTTTGTACAAGTTACAGAGTCCGGGACGGTTTCTAACTCATCCCGCCAGATTACAAACAACACTTCCTATTACAACTCTACTTTCCTTAATATATCGTGGACTCCCGAATCTTCTTATTCTTCGGGTAGTGGGCCTTCATTAAACCCCGGGTACTATCTTCGGCAGGCCCATTTGGGATGCCTATGTCAACCAAGACCATGGAAATCATGACCATCCTGGATCCAAGTTGAAGAATTTCCAGAACACTAACCCTCCCATGTTCAGCAAAACTGAAGAGCCGTTAGATGCAGATGACTGGCTCCAAACAATGGAGAACAACTTGGAAGTTGTAGGAGTTGAAGCTGCAGAGAAAGTACTGTTTGCCACCCATTATTTGTCAGGACCTGCTAGAGCCTGGTGGACTAGTGCCCGTGCAATGAATGCGGGATAGATGATGACCTGGGAAGACTTCAAACTCAAGTTCAGCAAGTATCATGTGCCCCCGAGTCTAATCAAGAAGATGAGGGATGAGTTCAGGGAACTCAAACAAGGAAGGATGTCCGTGGTGGAATACCGTGACAGATTCCTCATTCTGTCTAGGTACGCCTCAGATGAAACCGACACCAACGAGAAGAAGAAGGAGAGATTCCTGAATGGACTGCACGATGAGATGCAGACTGTACTTGTGAACATCCTGTTTGCTGATCTGGAAGCCCTTGTGGACTCTGCCATCCATATGGAAGGAAAGCTCCATCAAGCCAACGAGAACCGCAAGCGCAAAATGATGAACCATAGTGGGCCCAGCAATACCCCAAGGTATCGCCCCAGCTCAAGTGGAGGATTTGCCCCAAGACACAACAAGCCACATGTGCCGCTGTCACGTCCGAGTTTCCCCAATCGGAGTGGAGGACACCCAAGGCCAGGAGGCCACAACAACAACAACCATGCCAACAACAATCACTTCAACCGTGCCCCGATGAGAGCCCCCGACAACCACAACAACATCAACACTGCTCCAAGGACTGGAAGCAATGTTGTCCCCGTCACCCCAAAGGACAAGTCAACTATGACTTGTTATGAATGTGGAGTTGTGGGTCACTACTCCAATGAGTGCCCCAAGAATCTTGCCAAGACTACCCCCAATACCGCTGCACCTGCTCAGCAGCAACGCCGTGTCTCAACCGGAAGGAAGTTTGCCCCAGGCAACCCGAACAACCGCATCGGCCACCTCTTTCACATGAATGCCGAAGAAGCCCTGGAAGCGCCAGATGTCGTGTTGGGTATGTTTTCTATTAACTCAGTACCTGCAAGAGTTTTGTTTGATTCTGGAGCATCGCACTCGTTTGTTACTGAAGATTTTGCATGCACTAATAAGATTCAACCAATTAGTTTGAAGCATGTTATGATAGTTCAAATACCTGGTTCAACTACAAAAGCTAGAAAAATTTGCAAAGATGTGCCTATCAGAATACATGAAATAGATTTTTATGCAAATTTGATTGTTCTGGGAACAAAAGGTTTGGAAGTAGTACTGGGTATGGATTGGATGTCAAAACATCATGGATTGATTGACTGTGCCAAGAAGGCCATCACCATGACTAGTAGCACCGGTGTGTTAGTAGAACACGTGTCTGAAAGGCTGCCCAGAAAGTTCACCTGCAACTAGAGTGTAGCCAACCCAACCTTGGATCAGATCAGGGTAGTCTGTAGATACCCCGATGTGTTTCCTGATGATTTACCCGGTATGCCCCCAGATCGGGATATCGAGTTTATCATTGAGTTAATACCTAGGACAGGACCCATAGCTCAGAGACCCTATAGTATGAACCCAACAGAGTTAGTGGAACTGAAGAAGCAACTGGATGACATGCTGCACAAAGGTCTGATTCAACCAAGTGCGTCGCCTTGGAGATCACCGGTATTGTTTGTGGATAAGAAGGACGGTGCCACTCGTTTATGTACGGATTACCGTAAATTGAACGATGTCACCATCAAGAACAAATACCCCCTGCCGAAGATAGAAGACCCGTTTGACCAGCTGACCGGTGCGAAAGTGTTCTCTAAGATTGATCTTAGGACTGGTTACCATCAACTGAAGATTCGCGCAACAGATATCTCCAAGACTGCCTTCACCACCAGATATGGATTGTATGAGTACAATGTCATGTCATTTGGATTAACCAATGCCCCAGCTTATTTCATGAATCTCATGAATACGATCTTTATGAACTTTTTGGATAAGTTTGTCGTTGTCTTCATCGACGACATCCTAATCTACTACAAGTCAGAAGAAGAACATGAGCAAAATTTGGAAATTATCCTGGATACCCTTAGGGAGCATCAGTTGTACGCCAAGTTCAGAAAATGTGAGTTTTGGTTAAAGGAAGTAGGATTCCTGGGACATATTCTGTCTGCAGGAGGAATTGCCGTCGACCCCGCAAGATCAAGACCGTTGAGGAATGGAAAGCCCCAACCACTCAGACTGAAGTCCGTGCATTTCTTGGATTAGCGGGATATTACCACAGGTTTGTTGAAGGATTTTCAAGCATAGCAAGACCAATGACTCAACTGTTGAAGAAAAACAAGAAGTTTGAATGGACTGATAAATGTGAAGAGAGTTTCCAAAAGCTCAAGAGCAGATTAACCACAACCCCAATACTGATCATGCTGGATATCACCAAGCCATTTGACATCTATTGTGACGCCTCCAAGATTGGTCTTGGATGTGTGTTGATGCAAGAAGGCAAAGTGATATCATATCTGTCTAGACAACTGAAGCAATATGAGCAGAATTATCCAACCCATGACTTAGAGCTAGCAGCAGTAGTTTTAGACTTGAAGGTATGGCATCATTACCTCATGGGTAATCGATGCGAGATCTATTCGGATCATAAGAGCTTGAAGTACATTTTTACTCAGAAGGATCTGAATATGAGGCAGAGAAGATGGATAGAGTTAATCAAGGATTATGACATGGAAATTCACTACCACCCCGGCAAGGCCAATGTGGTAGCGGATGCCCTGAGTAGACAGCCGAGTCAGTTGAACTCCATGCTCGCAGAAGAGCAACCTAGTTTGCATCAGGAATTTGAGCAGTTTAGACTGGAGCTAGTTAGTGAAGGATTCCTAGCAATCATTGAGCTCCAGCCTACCTTGATTAGTCAGATAAAGGAAGCACAAAAAGGAAATGCTAGCATTAAGGGAATCAAGAGACAAATAGCTGCAGGAAAGGCACCTGGATTTACCGAAGATGAAGAAGGAGTTCTTTGGTACAATGGACGCCTATGTGTGCCAGCAGATTCGGAGTTGAAACAAGTCATTTTGAAAGAAGCTCATGATACCCTGTATTCCATTCATCCCGGTGGAACCAAGATGTACCAAGATTTGAAGGAACAATTTTGGTGGCATGGAATGAAGAGAGAAATTGGAAGTTACATAGCCAAGTGTGATATCTGTCAGAGAGTCAAGGCAGAACACCAGCGACCCGCATGATTACTGCAGCCATTACAGATCCCTGAATGGAAATGGGATTCTGTAGGAATGGATTTCATAACTGGATTGCCCAAGTCAAGTAGAGGAAATGATTTTATTTGGGTAGTGGTCGATAGATTAACCAAGGTAGCCCATTTCATACCAGTCAAGACCACATACCAAGGCCCTAAGCTAGCAGAGTTATATATCTCCAGAATAGTGAGCCTGCATGGAACACCCAAGTCAATTGTATCAAATAGAGGATCCCAATTCACCTCAAGATTTTGGCAGAAGGTACACGAAGGACTAGGAACCCGGCTAAACTTCAGTACAGCTTATCACCCGCAGATTGATGGATAGACAGAAAGAGTCAACCAGATACTGGAAGATATGTTGAGAGCCTGTGTGCTAGAATATGGATCTAAATGGGAAGACTATCTGCCTTATGCAGAATTCTCATACAACAACAGTTATCAAGCCAGTTTGCAAATGGCCCCCTTTGAAGCATTGTACGGAAGAAAGTGTCGTACCCCTCTAAACTGGTCAGAAGTCGGAGATAGTCAATTCTTTGGACCAGATATTCTTCGAGAAGCTGAAGAGAAGGTTCACAAGATCCGTGAATATCTCAAGACTGCCCAATCGAGACAGAAGAGTTATGCTGACAAGAGACACCGAGAAATGACTTTAAATATCAGAGACTTTGTGTATCTCAAAGTATCACCCCTCAAAGGAATGCAGAGATTCCAACTCAGAGGAAAGCTTGCACCTAGATATGTTGGACCCTTCAAAGTGTTGAGTCACTGAGGATAAGTATCATATCAGCTGGAACTGCCGGAGGAAATGTCAGCAGTGCATGATGTGTTTCACATCTCGTTACTTCGGAAGTGTTTGGAGGTTCCCGAGAAGACGGAGGTTTTCAAAAACATCGATCACAGATCTGTGGATATCAACAAGTACTTGACCTATCGTGAAGTACCCATTTGTATCCTGGAGGAGGCATTCAGAACCACCCGCATCAGGAGTATCAAGTTCCCCAAGATTCAATGGAGCAATCATACTGAAGAAGAAGCCACTTGGGAGCGAGAAGATTATATGAGAACTGAATTTCCAGATCTCTTTAGTTCCTAGTTTTCTTTAGATCTCAGCAAGAGATATTTTGTAAGAGGGAAGGGTTTGTAACATCCTGATACGCCTCAAACGTATCTATAGTTTCTTATGTTCCATGCTAGCTTTATGACAATACTCACATGTTTTATATACACTTTATATCATTTTGATGCATTTTCCGGCACTAACCTATTAACAAGATGTCGAAGCGCCGGTTCTCGTTTTCTGCTGTTTTTGGTTTCAGAAATCCTACACAGAAAATATTCTCAGAATTGGACGAAACAAAAGCCCACGGTCTTATTTTGCATGGAGCCTTCCAGAAGTCCGAAGAGGAGACGAAGAGGGGCGACGAGGCGGCCACACCCTAGGGGGGCGCGGCCCCACCCCTGGCCGCGCCGCCCTATGGGTGGGCCCCTCGAGCGTCCCCCGACTCTGCCCCTTCGCCTATTTATTCTCTCCGTCGCGAAAACCCTAGTACCGAGAGCGACGATACGAGAAAAGTTACTGTGACGCCGCCGCCGCCAATCCCATCTCGGGGGATTCAGGAGATCGCCTCCGGCACCCTGCCGGAGAGGGGAATCATCACCGGAGGGCTCTACATCACCATGCCCGCCTCCGGACTGATGCGTGAGTAGTTCTTCCTTGGACTATGGGTCCATAGCAATAGCTAGATGGTTGTCTTCTCCTCTTATGCTATCATGTTTAGATCTTGTGAGCTGCCTATCATGATCAAGATCATCTATTTGTAATGCTACATGTTGTGTTTGTTGGGATCCGATGAATATGGAATACTATGTCAAGTTGATAATTGATCTATCATATATGTGTTGTTTATGATCTTGCATGCTCTCCGTTGCTAGTAGAGGCTCTGGCCAAGTTGATACTTGTAACTCCAAGAGGGAGTATTTATGCTCGATAGTGGGTTCATGCCTCCATTGAATCTAGGACGGTGACAGAAAGTTCTAAGGTTATGGATGTGCTCGTTGCTACTAGGGATAAAACAACAATGCTTTGTCTAAGGATATTTGTATTGTTTACATTACGCACCATACTTAATGCAATTGTCTGTTGTTTGCAACTTAATACTGGAAGGGGTGCGGATGCTAACCCGAAGGTGGACTTTTTAGGCATAGATGCATGCTGGGATAGCGGTCTATGTTCTTTGTCGTAATGCCCTAAGTAAATCTCATATTAGTCATCATGATATGTATGTGCATTGTTATGCCCTCTCTATTTGTCAATTGCCCAACTATAATTTGTTCACCCAACATGCTATTTATCTTATTGGAGAGACACCACTAGTGAACTGTGGATCCCGGTCCATTCTTTACATCTGAAATACAATCTACTTCAATCATTGTTCTCTGCTGTTCTTTGCAAACAAACATCATTCTCCACACCATACGTTTAATCCTTTGTTTACAGCAAGCCGGTGAGATTGACAACCTCACTGTTAAGTTGGGGCAAAGTATTTTGATTGTGTTGTGCAGGTTCCACGTTGGCGCCGGAATCCCTGGTGTTGGGCCGCACTACACTCCTTCACCAACAACCTTCACGTGGCCTTCATCTCCTACTGGTTCGATAAACCTTGGTTTCTTACTAAGGAAAACTTGCTGCTGTACACATCACACCTTCCTCTTGGGGTTCCCAACGGACGTGTGCTTCACGCGTCATCACATCCCAAGTTTTCAAATCAATAAAGAGACCATTTTCCATTATTAAAAAATTGGAACCACCAAAAACGTGAATTGATTTATATGTGGTGCATAGTATTAATGCATGTATGTGTGATATTGCCATGATGCTTGTTTTATATGTTACCAATGCTCCTAAACCCTAAACCTTGCTCTTTAAAGTCAAAAATAAACAAAGCAAAAGAAAAGTAAAATAAAAGAAAAAGGCATATGAGAGCGAATAGACATTTTGCAAATCTTGGCCTAAGCCGCTTTTACTTTGTGTAAATGGTTTGGAAACATCAATAAACTCATAATAATCACTTTTGAATCAAAGAAACACAAAAAAATCAAAAGAAATATCAAAACCAAGTGACATGTGATAATGGTCAAATCTGCCATTTTTAACATGTTACCTACTTTGAGCCCCTATATTAAGAGATTTCTAAAATAAACTTGCTCAAATCTTTGCACCTCATCCAAGACCTCATCAAGGTGAACACTTTTGGTACTGACCAACCTGGCTGATTCATTTTCAAATTCTTGGAAATGGCATGCAAAGTTGCAACATCAAAATAGAATTAAGATCAAACCAAATTTGGATTTCACAAAACTTGGTCCATCTTGCAAACAAACACCACCACTGCGTGTCAAACATTATTTGACCCCATAAAATATTTTGGCAAAATTTGAATTTAAACTTCATGCGGCCATTTCATCGAACACCTTGTGTGCAAATTTCTGCCAACTCCATACATCCTATAATCCAGAGGTTTTTAGCCTAAACCATCCATGCCTAGGTCATCATCAACTCCCTCTTGCACCCAGTAAACAATGCCAAGCCTCAGAGACGATGATCATGCATGATTTCATCCGGTACCAAACCATGTAGTGGCATCATGCCACCCACCCAAGTCAAACCCGTCTCCTCTCACTTCTGGCTTGCATCACCTTGTCCTTGACCTTCTCCTCACTTTGCTGAACACGCTGGACAGCTACCTTGGCCAAGGAGAGCAAGGCAACGGCCAGGCCAGGACGTGCCCGCGTTAGCACTGTGACGCCAGAGCGTGCACGGCCATGTCCACGGGCACGCCATAGCGTCGTCTCGCCCCGTCAGCACCTTCCTCCCCTTGACCTCCTTTTCTGCACCGAGCATCATAACGCCACCGTCTACCTCCCAGACACGCTCAAACTGACCGGAGAGCCCTATCGCTATCGTCCACGTCGACGACTTCCGCCACGGTACTGCCAGCCTCCGTCACTCTCCTGCTCGCGTCAGCCCTCCGCTTTCTGTGCAATCAAGCCTGTCTTGCTCGTCGTGACGTAGAGAACACCGCCGCGTCATCGCCCAAGCCTCTCCGCCACTGTAGCGACATCGCCATGGTCGACCTGCCCCGTGCGCCTCGGCACCTCGTCGCCCCTATAAAAGGAGCACTCCCTGTGCTCAACCTCCACACCATTCGCCTCCTCTCCTCCCAGAACCCCTCCACGAGCATCGCCACCTCCCAATTTCATCGCCACTGCCCCAATTTGTCGACGGAGTACTGCGGATCTGCCGCAGACGAAGACTAAGATTGGCGCCACCCCAGGAGACACTGCCGGTACCAGGAGCTCCGCCGTCATCGACAACCTCGCCCTGCATCAACGCCGATCATCGCCGGAGCTCCGGTGAGCCTCCGACCCCCTTGGCTCGCCGCGGCCAATACTCGATCTCGGGAGACAACGATGATCATCGACCGTTAGATCCTCGTCTAATCCAATGTCCCCTATTCAGCGTACCGTTTTCGGTGTTTAATAGCCGCTGACAGGCGGGCCCTTTTGTCAGGCAGTCCACACGTGCGAGACGCGCTGCTGGGCCGGCCTTTTTCTCTCTCTGGCACGTTAAGCTTTTCCCGCGTAGCCCAGTAATTCAAATTTGATTTAAATCTTTTAAACCAAATTCAATATTGATGCCAAGTTCAAAATTAAAAATAGAAATATCTACTTAGCCAAATTTTATGAATTTGATATTGTTGGAAAGCTTATGAAATTATCTAGCCAACTACACTGGTCTCAACCCTAGATTTATTGTGGAACTCATGTAGTAAAAATAAAAAGGTAGCACCTTTTCAAATTTCAAGTAATTATTAAAAATCAACCATAATTTATTTTGAGGTGATTCCAACTCTCATATTTCTCTTTTCAAATGCTCTACACGAATATGTAAAAATATGACAGTGGTGTTTACCATGATCATGGGCTAGAGGAAAATAATGGCTATGTGGCCATTTCTAGTTCATTTAAACTACCCCAATTTTATTATTCAAATGTTATGAGGAGTATCCTCTCATTTAAATCCTTGTCCCAAGTAATTCAATGTGAGGTAATGACCTTAGTCTATAGAACCTCATAATTTTTTACTTAGTGCTATTAAATTGTTGCCATAGTAGTATTTAAATTGCATGAGATGTAGTATCTCATTTAAATCATTTTCCCAAATGGTAAATATGAAGTGTTGACTTTGGTCAACAGGATCTCATATTTATTATTTGGGGATATTAAACCTTAGTAATATTTCAATGAGAGGAAATTATTTTTCTTAAAAGGAAACAAAGCCAACCACCATGTTAATAATGTTGTGATGATAGATTAGCTTGTGTGGTCCCTTTGAGTGTTAAGTCTAGTACCTAAGCATTGTTTGGTGATTGTTGATGGCGCGTGATGCACACGTCCGTTGGGAACCCCAAGAGGAAGGTGTGATGCGCACAATAGTAAGTTTTCCCTCAGAAAGAAACCAAGGTTATCGAACCAGTAGGAGATGAAGGCCACGTGAAAGTTGTTGGTGGAGGAGTGTAGTGCGGCGCAACACCAGGGATTCCGGCGCCAATGTGGAACCTGCACAACACAATCAAAATACTTTGCCCCAACTTAACAATGAGGTTGTCAATCTCACCGTCTTGCTGAAAACAAAGGATTAAACGTATGGTGTGGAGAGTGATGTTTGTTTGCGAAGAACAACAGAGAACGGAGATTGCAGTAGATTGTATTTCAGATGTAAAAGAATGGACTGGGGTCCACAGTTCACTAGTGGTGTCTCTCCAATAAGATAAATAGCATGTTGGGTGAACAAATTACAGTTGGGCAATTGACAAATAGAGAGGGCATAACAATGCACATACATATCATGATGACTAATATGAGATTTACTTAGGGCATTACGACAAAGAACATAGACCGCTATCCAGCATGCATCTATGCCTAAAAAGTCCACCTTTGGGTTAGCATCCACACCCCTTCCAGTATTAAGTTGCAAACAACAGACAATTGCATTAAGTACTCTGTGTAATGTAATCAACACAAATATCCTTAGACAAAGCATTGATGTTTTATCCCTAGTGGCAACAGCACATCCATAACCTTAGAACTTTCCGTCATCGTCCTGCATTCAATGGAGGCATGAACCCACTATCGAGCATAAATACCCCCTCTTGGAGTCACAAGTATCAACTTGGCCGAGCCTCTACTAGCAACGGAGAGCATGCAAGATCATAAACAACACATATATGATAGATCAATAATCAACTTGACATAGTATTCCATATTCATCGGATCCCAACAAACACAACATGTAGCATTACAAATAGACGATCTTGATCATGATAGGCAGCTCACAAGATCTAAACATGATAGCACAAGAGGAGAAGACAACCATCTAGCTACTGCTATGGACCCATAGTCCAAGGATGAACTACTCACGCATCAATCCAGAGGCGGGCATGATGATGTAGAGTCCTCCGGTGATGATTCCCCTCTCCGGCAGGGTGCCGGAGGCGATCTCCTGAATCCCCCGAGATGGGATTGGCGGCGGTGGCGTCACAGTAACTTTTCTCGTATCGTGGCTCTCAGTACTAGGGTTTTCGCGACGGAGAGAATAAATAGGCGAAGGGGCAGATTCGGGAGGCGGCCGAGGGGCCCACCCCATAGCTGGGCGCGCCCCCCCTCTTGGCCGCGCCGCCAGGTGGGGTGGCCGCCTCGTGGCCCCTCTTCGTCTCCTCTTCGGACTTCTGGAAGGCTCCGTGCAAAATAAGATCGTGGGATTTTGTTTCGTCCAATTCCGAGAATATTTCCTGTGTAAGATTTCTGAAACCAAAAACAGCAGAAAACAGGAACTGGCGCTTCGGCATCTTGTTAATAGGTTAATGCCGGAAAATGCATCAAAATGATGTAAAGTGTATGTAAAACATGTGAGTATTGTCATACAACTAGCATGGAACATAATAAATTATAGATACGTTTGAGACGTATCAAGCATCCCCAAGCTTAGTTCCTACTCGCCCTCGAGTAGGTAAACGATAACAAGGATAATTTCTGAAGTGACATGCTGCTATCATAATCTTGATCAATACTATTGTAAAGCATATGAGATGAATGAAGTGATTCAAAGCAATGGTAAAGA
>NW_025900477.1:0-18308 GCF_022539505.1 Lolium rigidum | reverse complement strand
GAAAGTTATTATGAGAGAGGGAAATATGGTTATATGCATCTTAATAATATTAAGTTTCCCCTCTTTATGTTGAGAATCTTGAAGTTACTCGTGTTTTATCCTCTTATGCTTGTCACTTTGTTCTTCATGAATTCATTTGTGTACAAGATTCCTCTTCATAGGAAGCATGTTAGACTTAAATTTATTTTGAACTTGCCTCTTGAAGCTCTCTTTTGCTTCAAATACTATTTCCCGCAAATGGATCATTAAAACTGCTGAGCCCATCTTAACGGCTATAAAGAAAGAACTTCTTGGGAGATAACCCATGTGTTATTTTGCTACAGTACTTTGTTTTATATTTGTGTCTTGGAAGTTGTTTACTACTGTAGCAACCTCTCCTTATCATGTTTTTGTGCCAAGTAAAGTCTCTATGGTAAAGTTGATGCTAGATTTGGATTGTCTGCGCAGAAACAGCATTCTGTCGTCTGTCACGAATCTGGGTCTAATTCTCTGTAGGTAACTCAGAAAATTATGCAAATTTACGTGAGTGATCCTCAGATATGTACGCAACTTTCATCAGTTTTGAGTTTTTCCATTTGAGCAAGTCTGGTGCCATTTTAAAATTCGTCTTTACGGACTGTTCTGTTTTTGACAGATTCTGCCTTTTATTTCGCATTGCTTCTTTCGCCGTGTTGGGTGGATTTCTTTGTTCCATTACCTTCCAGTAGCTTTGAGAAATGTCCAGAAGTGTTAAGAATGATTGTGTCACCTCTGAACATGTGAGTTTTTGATTATGCACTAACCCTCTAATGAGTTTGCTTAAAGTTTGGTGTGGAAGAAGTTTTCAAGGGTCAAGAGAGGAGGATGATACAATATGATCGAGGAGAGTGAAAGCTCTAAGCTTGGGGATGCCCCGGTGGTTCACCCCTGCATATTTCAAGAATACTCAAGCGTCTAAGCTTGGGGATGCCCAAGGCATCCCCTTCTTCATCGATAAATTATCAGGTTCCTTCTCTTGAAACTATATTTTTATTCAATCACATCTTATGTACTTTACTTGGAGCGTCTGTTTGTTTGCTTTTGTTTTTGTTTTTGTTTGAATAAATGCTTGTGTGGGAGAGAGACACGCTCCGCTGGTTCATATGAACACATGTGTTCTTAGCTCATAATATTCATGGCGAAGTTTCCTCTTCGTTAAATTGTTATATGGTTGGAATTGGAAAATGCTACATGTAGTAATTGCTATAATGTCTTGGGTAATGTGATACTTGGCAATTGTTGTGCTCATGTTTAAGCTCTTGCATCATATACTTTGTACCCATTAATGAAGAAATACATAGAGCTTGTTAAAATTTGGTTTGCATGAGTGGTTTCTCTAGAGTCTAGATATTTTCTAGTGAGGTGTTTGAACAACAAGGAAGACGATGTATAGTCTTATAATGCTTGTAATATGTCTTTTATGTGAGTTTTGCTGTACTAGTTCGTGCTTGTATTTGCTTCAAACAACCTTGCTAACCTAAGCCTTGTATCGAGAGGGAATACTTCTCATGCATCGAAAATACTTGAGCCAACCACTATGCCATTTGTGTCCACCATACCTACCTACCACATGGTATTTATCCGCCATTCCAAAGTAAATTGCTTGAGTGCTACCTTTAAAATTCCATCATTCACCTTTGCAATATATAGCTCATGGGACAAATAGCTTAAAAACTATTGTGGTATTGAATATGTACTTATGCACTTTATCTCTTATTAAGTTGCTTGTTGTGCGATAACCATGTTTCTGGGGACGCCATCAACTACTCTTTGTTGAATTTCATGTGAGTTGCTATGCATGTTCGTCTTGTCTGAAGTAAGAGCGATCTACCACCTTATGGTGAAGCATGCATATTGTTAGAGAAGAACATTGGGCCGCTAACTAAAGCCATGATCCATGGTGGAAGTTTCAGTTTTGGACATATATCCTCAATCTCAAATGAGAAAATTATTAATTGTTGTTACATGCTTATGCATAAAAGAGGAGTCCATTATCTGTTGTCTATGTTGTCCCGGTATGGATGTCTAAGTTGAAGAATAATCAATAGCGAGAAATCCAATGCGAGCTTTCTCCTTAGACCTTTGTACAGAGCGGCATAGAAGTACCGCATTGTGACACTTGGTTAAAACATGTGCATTGTGATGATCCGGTAGTCCAAGCTGATTAGGACAAGGTGCGGACACTATTAGTATACTATGCATGAGGCTTGCAACTTGTAAGATATAATTTACATGATACATATGCTTTATTACTACCGTTGACAAAATTGTTTCATGTTTTCAAAATAAAAGCTCTAGCACAAATATAGCAATCGATGCTTTCCTCTTTGAAGGACCATTCTTTTACTTTTATGTTGATTCAGTTCACCTATTTCTCTCCACCTCAAGAAGCAAACACTTGTGTGAACTTTGCATTGATTCTTACATACTTGCTTATTGCACTTGTTATATTGCTTTGCATTTACAACTATCCATGAGATATACATGTTACAAGTTGAAAGCAACTCGCTTAAACTTTATCTTCCGTTGTGTTGCTTCAATGTCTTTACTTTGAATTTATTGCTTTATGAGTAACTCTTATGCAAGACTTATTGATGCTTGTCTTGAAAGTACTATTCATGAAAAGTCTTTGCTATATGATTCAATTGTTTACTCATTGCATTAACATCGTTTTGAATCGCTGCATTCATCTCATATGCTTTACAATAGTATGATTAAGATTATGTTGGTAGCATGTCACCTCAGAAATTATCTTTTATCGTTTACCTACTCGAGGACGAGTAGGAACTAAGCTTGGGGATGCTGATACGTCTCCAACGTATCTATAATTTCGATGTTCCATGCTTGTTTTATGACAATACCAACATGTTTTGTTCACACTTTATATCATTTTTATGTGTTTTTCGGAACTAACCTATTGACGAGATGCCGAAAGGCCGCTTGCTGTTTTCTCGCTGTTTTTGGTTTCGAAATCCTAGTAAAGAAATATTTTCGGAATCGGACGAAATCAAGACCGAAGGCCTTATAATTCCCGGAAGCTTCCAGAGCACCGGAGAAGAGTCGGAGGGGTGCCGGGGGGCCCACACCACCTGGCCGCGCGGCCCAAGGGGGGGGCGCGCCCCCCTATGGTGGCACCACCCCGTGGCCCCTCCGACTCCGATTCTTCGCCTATTTAAGCCGTCGTGACCTAAAAACATCGACAGAAAAGACGAACCTCCAGAAAGACTCCAGGGGCGCCGCCACATCGCGAAACTCCAATTCGGGGGACAGAAGTCTCTGTTCCGGCACCCTGCCGGGACGGGGAATTGCCCCCGGAGCCATCTCCTCCGCCGTCTTCACCGCCATCTTCACCGCCATCGCTGCCTCCATGATGAGGAGGGAGTAATCCATCCCCGAGGCTGAGGGCTTCGTTGTAGCTATGTGGTTCATCTCTCTCCCATGTACCTCAATACAATAATCTCATGAGCTGCTTTACATGATTGAGATTCATATGAGTTTTGTATCACCACTATTCTATGTGCTACTCTAGCAATGTTATTAAAGTAGTTTTATTCCTCCCGCACGTGTGCAAAGGCGACGAGTGTGTGCACCGTGTTAGTACTTGGTTTATGCTATGATCATGATCTCTTGTAGATTGCGAAGTTAACTATTGCTATGATAATATTGATGTGATCTATTCCTCCTACATATGCATGAAGGTAACAAGTGTGCATGCTATGTTAGTACTTGGTTTAGTCTTTTGATCTATCTTACACTAAAGGTTACTAAAATATGAGCATTATTGTGGAGCTTGTTAACTCCGGCATTGAGGGTTCGTTTAATCCTACGCAATGTGTTCATCATCCAACAAAAGTGTAGAGTATGCATTTATCTATTCCGTTATGTGATCAATGTTGAGAGTGTCCACTAGTGAAAGTGTAATCCCTAGGCCTTGTTCCTAAATATCGCTATCGCCGCTTGTTTACTCGTTTTATCTGCGTTACTACCGCTGCGTTACTACTCGCTTGTTCACTCGCCCCGGGCAAAGCACTTTTCCGGTGCCGTTGCTACTACTTATTCATACCACCTGTATTTCACTATCTCTTCGCCGAACTAGTGCACCTATTAGGTGTGTTGGGGACACAAGAGACTTCTTGCTTTGTGGTTGCAGGGTTGCATGAGAGGGATATCTTTGACCTCTTCCTCCCTGATTTCGATAAACCTTGGGTGATCCACTTAAGGGAAAACTTGCTTCTGTTCTACAAACCTCTGCTCTTGGAGGCCCAACACTGTCTACAGGAAAGGAGGGGGAACGTAGACATCAGGGTACCTCCATGCCGCCTGTACAAAGGTCTAAGGAGAAAGCTCGCATTTTGGATTTCTCGCTTTTGATTATTCTCAACTTAGACATCCATACCGGGACAACATGGACAACAGATAATGGACTCCTCTTTAATGCATAAGCATGTGGCAACAATTATTATTCTCATATGAGATTGAGGATATATGTCCAAAACCGAAACTTCCACCATGAATCATGGCTTTAGTTAGCGGCCCAATGTTCTTCTCTAACAATATGCATGCTCCAACCATTAAGGTGGTAGATCTCTCTTACTTCGGACAAGACGGACATGCATAGCAACTCACATGATATTCAACAAAGAATAGTTGATGGCGTCCCCGTAAACATGGTTATCGCACAACAAGCAACTTAATAAGAGATAAAGTGCATAAGTACATATTCAATACCACAATAGTTTTTAAGCTATTTGTCCCATGAGCTATATATTGTAAAGGCGAATGATGGAATTTTAAAGGCAGCACTCAAGCAATTTACTTTGGAATGGCGGAGAAATACCATGTAGTAGGTAGGTATGGTGGACACAAATGGCATAGTGGTTGGCTCAAGGATTTTGGATGCATGAGAAGTATTCCCTCTCGATACAAGGTTTAGGCTAGCAAGGTTATTTGAAACAAACACAAGGATGAACGGTGCAGCAAAACTCACATAAAAGACATATTGTAAACATTATAAGACTCTACACCGTCTTCCTTGTTGTTCAAAACTCAATACTAGATATTATCTAGACTCTAGAGAAACCAAATATGCAAACCAAATTAGCAAGCTCTAAGTATTTCTTCATTAATGGGTGCAAAGTATATGATGCAAGAGCTTAAACATGAGCACAACAATTGCCAAGTATCAAATTATCCAAGACATTTTAGAATTAATACATGTAGCATTTTCCAATTCCAACCATATAACAATTTAACGAAGAAGAAACTTCGCCATGAATACTATGAGTAAAGCCTAAGGACATACTTGTCCATATGCTACAGCGGAGCGTGTCTCTCTCCCACACAGTGAATTCTAGGATCCATTTTATTCAAACAAAACAAAAACAAAAACAAACCGACGCTCCAAGCAAAGTGCATAAGATGTGGCCGAATAAAAATATAGTTTCAGGGGAGGAACCTGATAATGTTGTCGATGAAGAAGGGGATGCCTTGGGCATCCCCAAGCTTAGACACTTGAGTCTTCTTATAATATGCAGGGGTGAACCACCGGGGCATCCCCAAGCTTAGAGCTTTGACTCTCCTTAATCATATTGTATCATACTCCTCTCTTGATCCTTGAAAACTTCCTCCACACCAAACTCGAAACAACTCATTAGAGGGTTAGTGCACAATAAAAATTAACATGTTCAGAGGTGACACAATCATTCTTAACACTTCTGGACATTGCATAAATCTACTGGACATTAATGGATCAAAGAAATTCATCCAACATAGCAAAAGAGGCAATGCGAAATAAAAGGCAGAATCTGTCAAAACAGAACAGTCCGTAAAGATGGATTTTATTAAGGCACCAGACTTGCTCAAATGAAAATGCCCAAATTGAATGAAAGTTGCGTACATATCTGAGGATCACTCACGTAAATTGGCGTAATTTTCTGAGTTACCTACAGAGAATTAGACCCAGATTCGTGACAGCAAAGAAATCTGTTTCGCCCGATAATCCAAATCTAGTATTTACTTTACTATCAAAGACTTTACTTGGCACAACAAAACATAAAACTAAGATAAGGAGAGGTTGCTACAGTATTAAACAACTTCCAAGACTCAAATATAAAACAAAAATACTGTAGTAAAAACATGGGTTGTCTCCCATAAGCGCTTTTCTTTAACGCCTTTCAGCGTAAATCAAGTAACATCAAGAGACGAAGCATCAACATCATAATTTGTTCTAATAATAGAATCATAAGGTAACTTCATTCTCTTTCTAGGGAAGTGTTCCATACCTTTCTTGAGAGGAAATTGATATTTAATATTACCTTCCTTCATATCAATAGTGGCAACAACGGTTCGAAGAAAAGGTCTTCCCAATATAATGGGGCAAGATGCATTGCATTCAATATCCAAGACAACAAAATCAACGGGGACAAGGTTATTGTTAACCATAATATGAACATTATCAACTTTCCCCAATGGTTTCTTTTTAGCATTATCAGCGAGATTAACATCCAGATAACAGTTTTTCAATGGTGGCAAGTCAAGCATATCATAGACTTTCTTAGGCACAACAGAAATACTTGCACCAAGATCACATAAAGCATTACAATCAAAATATTTGACCCTCATTTTAATGATGGGCTCCCAACAATCCTCTAGCTTTCTAGGAATAGAAGTTTCAAGTTTTAGTTTCTCTTCTCTAGCTTTTATGAGAGCATTTGTAATATGTTTTGTGAAAGCCAAGTTTACAACGCTAGCATTGGGACTCTTAGCAAGTTTTTGTAAGAACTTATAACTTCAGAGATGTGGCAATCATCAAAATCTAAATCATTATGAGCTACAGCAATGGGATCATCATCCCCAATGTTTGAAAAAATTTCAGCAGTTTTATCACAGGCAGTTTCAGCAGTTTCAGGTAATTTTGCGCGCTTTGCACTAGGAATAGAAACATTGCCAACACCAATTATTTTATCATTGATAGTAGGAGGTGCAGCAACATGTGAATCATTAGCATTGCTAGTGGTGGTAATAGTCCAAACTTTAGCTACATTTTTCTCTTTAGCTAGTTTTTTATTTTCTTCTCTATCCCACCTAGCACGCGAGTTCAGCCATTAATCTTATATTCTCATTAATTCTAACTTGGATGGCATTTGCTGTAGTAACAATTTTATTTTCAATATCCCTATTAGGCATAACTTTCGATTTCAAAAGATCGACATCAGAGGCAAGACTATCAACCTTAGAAGCGAGAATATCAATTTTATTGAGCTTTTCCTCAACAGATTTGTTAAAGGCAGTTTGTGTACTAATAAATTCTTTAAGCATAGCTTCAAGTCCAGGGGGTGTATTCCTATTATTGTTGTAAGAATTCCCATAAGAATTAGCATAACCGTTACCATTATTATAAGGATATGGCCTATAGTTATTACTAGAATTGTTCCGATAAGCATTGTTGTTGAAATTACTATTTTTAATGAAGTTTACATCAACATGTTCTTCTTGGGCAACCAATGAAGCTAACGGAACATTATTAGGATCAACATTAGTCCTATCATTCACAAGCATAGACATAATAGCATCAATCTTATCGTTCAAGGAAGAGGATTCTTCAACAGAATTTACCTTCTTACCTTGTGGAGCTCTTTCCGTGTGCCATTCAGAGTAATTAATCATCATATTATCAAGGAGCTTTGTTGATTCACCAAGAGTGATGGACATAAAGGTACCTCCAGCAGCTGAATCCAATAAATTCCGCGAAGAAAAATTTAGTCCTGCATAGAAGGTTTGGATGATCATCCAAGTAGTCGATCCATGGGTTGGGCAATTTTTAACCAAAGATTTCATTCTTTCCCAAGCTTGAGCAACATGTTCATTATCCAATTGTTTAAAATTCATTATGCTACTCCTCAAAGATATAATTTTAGCAGGGGGATAATATCTACCAATAAAAGCATCCTTGCATTTAGTCCATGAATCAATACCATTCTTAGGCACAGATAGCAACCAATCTTTAGCTCTTCCTCTTAATGAGAAAGGAAACAATTTCAATTTAATAATATCACCATCTACATCCTTATACTTTTGCATTTCACATAGTTCAACAAAATTATTAAGATGGGCAGCGAGCATCATCGGAACTAACACCGGAAAATTGCTCTCTCATGACAAGATTCGATGAAAGCGGGTTTAATTTCAAAGAATTCCGCTGTAGTAGCGAGGTGGAGCAATAGGTGTGCATAGGAAATCATTATTATTTGTGGTTGTGAAGTCACACAACTTAGTATTTTCAGGGGTGGCCATTTTAGCAGTAGTAAATAAAGCAAACTAGATAAAGTAAATGCAAGTAACTAATTTTTTTTTTGTGTTTTTGATATAGCAAACAAGATAGTAAATAAAGTAAAGCTAGCAACTAATTTTTTTGTGTTTTGATATAATGCAGCAAACAAAGTAGTAAATAAAATAAAGCAAGACAAAAACAAAGTAAAGAGATTGGGAAGTGGAGACTCCCCTTGCAGCGTGTCTTGATCTCCCCGGCAACGGCGCCAGAAAAAGAGCTTGATGGCATGTAACTCACACGTTCGTTGGGAACCCCAAGAGGAAGGTATGATGCGCACAGCAGCAAGTTTTCCCTCGAAAGAAACCAAGGTTTATCGAACCAGGAGGAGCCAAGAAGCACGTTGAAGGTTGATGGCGGCGGGATGTAGTGCGGCGCAACACCAGAGATTCCGGCGCCAACGTGGAACCTGCACAACACAACCAAAGTACTTTGCCCCAACGAAACAGTGAGGTTGTCAATCTCACCGGCTTGCTGTACCAAAGGATTAACCGTATTGTGTGGAAGATGATTGTTTGCAAGAAGACAGTAAAGAACAAGTATTGCAGCAGATTTGTATTTCAGTATAAAAGAATGGATCGGGGTCCACAGTTCACTAGAGGTGTCTCTCCCATAAGATAAAAGCATGTTGGGTGAACAAATTACAGTCGGGCAATTGACAAATAGAGAGGGCATAACAATGCACATACATGTCATGATAAGTACGAGTGAGATTTAATTGGGCATTACGACAAAGTACATAGACCGCCATCCAGTCGCATCTATGCCTAAAAAGTCCACCTTCGGGTTATCATCCGAACCCCTTCCGGTATTAAGTTGTAAAACAACGGACAATTGCATTAAGTATGGTGCGTAATGTAATCAACAACTACATCCTTAGACATAGCATCAATGTTTTATCCCTAGTGGCAACATCAATCCACAACCTTAGAACTTTCACATCACTTGTCCCGGATATCAATGGAGGCATGAACCCACTATCGAGCATAAATACTCCCTCTTGGAGTTAAGAGCAAAAACTTGGCCGGAGCCTCTACTAATAACGGAGAGCATGCAAGATCATAAACAACACATAGGTAATAACTTGATAATTAACATAACATAGTATTCTCTATCCATCGGATCCCGACAAACACAACATATAGTATTACGGATAGATGATCTTGATCATGTTAGGCAGCTCACAAGATCCAACAATGAAGCACAATGAGGAGAAGACAACCATCTAGCTACTGCTATGGACCCATAGTCCAGGGGTGAACTACTCACTCATCACTCCGGAGGCGACCATGGCGGTGAAGAGTCCTCCGGGAGATGAATCCCCTCTCCGGCAGGGTGCCGGAGGTGATCTCCAGAATCCCCCGAGATGGGATTGGCGGCGGCGGCGTCTCTGGAAGGTTTTCCGTATCGTGGCTCTCGGTGCGGGGGGTTCGCGACGGAGGCTTTAAGTAGGCGGAAGGGCAACGTGGGGGGCCACACGAGGGCCCCACACCACAGGTCGGCGCGGCCGGGGCCCGGGCCGCGCCGCCCTATGGTGGCGGCGCCTCGTGGCCCCACTTCGACTCCTCTTCGGTCTTCCGGAAGCTCCGTGGTAAAATAGGACCACGGGCGTTGATTTCGTCCAATTCCGAGAATATTTCGTTACTAGGATTTCTGAAACCAAAAACGAGCGAGAAACAAAGAATCGGCTCTTCGGCATCTTGTTAATAGGTTAGTTCCAGAAAATGCACGAATATGACATAAAGTGTGCATAAAACATGTAGATATCATCAATAATGTGGCATGGAACATAAGAAATTATCGATACGTCGGAGACGTATCATAACGCAGCAGTAGTAACGCAGTAAAACAGTAAACAAGCAGCGATAGCAGTATTTAGGAACAAGGCCTAGGGATTAGACTTTCACTAGTGGACACTCTCAACTTTGATCACATAACAGAATAGATAAATGCATACTCTACACTCTTGTTGGATGATGAACACCATTGCGTAGGATTACATGAACCCTCAATGCCGGAGTTAACAAGCTCCACAATATTCAATGTTCATATTTAAATAACCTTAGAGTGCATGACAAATCAACACAACTAAACCAAGTACTAACATAGCATGCACACTGTCACCTTCACACTATGTAGGAGGAATAGATCACATCAATACCATCATAGCAATAGTTAACTTCATAATCTACAAGAGATCATAATCATAGCCTACGCCAAGTACTAACACGGATGCACACACTCGTCACCATTACACCGTGCAGGAGGAATAAACTACTTTAATAACATCACTAGAGTAGCACATGGATAAATTGTGATACAAAACACATTGCAATCATAAAGGGATATAAATAAGCACTTCACTACACCATTCATAACAGTGAATAAGTATTCTGTGAAATATAGCCTAAGAGACCCACACGGTGCACACACTGTCACCTTTACACACGTGGGACAAGGAGTCTCCGGAGATCACATAAGTAAAACCCACTTGACTAGCATAATGACATCTAGATTACAAGCATCATCATATGAATCTCAATCATGTAAGGCAGCTCATGAGATTATTGTATTGAAGTACATAGGAGAGAGATGAACCACATAGCTACCGGTACAGCCCCGAGCCTCGATGGAGAACTACTCCCTCCTCATGGGAGACAACAGTGTTGATGGAGATGGTGGTGGTGTCGATGGAGGAGCCTTCCGGGGGCACTTCCCCGTCCCGGCGGCGTGCCGGAACAGACACTCCTGTCCCCCAGATCTTGGCTTCGCGATGGCGGCGGCTCTGGAAGGTTTCTCGTACCGTGGCTTTTCCGTATCGAGGTTTTAGGTCTGGGAGCTTTATATAGGCGAAGAGGCGGCGTCAGAAGGTCGAAGGGGCGCCGACACAATAGGGGGGCGCGGGCCACCCCCAGGCCGCGCCGGCCTATGGTCTGGTGGGCCTGTGCCCCCTCTCTGGCAGCTCTCGGGTGTTCTGGATGCTTCCGGGCAAAATAGGAACCTGGGCGTTGATTTAGTCCAATTCCGAGAATATTTCTTTACTAGGATTTCTGAAACCAAAAACAGCAGAAAACAGGAACTTGCACTTCGGCATCTTGTTAATAGGTTAGTTCCAGAAAATGCACGAATATGACATAAAGTGTGCATAAAACATGTAGATATCATCAATAATGTGGCATGGAACATAAGAAATTATCGATACGTCGGAGACGTATCATCATCCCCAAGCTTAGTTCCTGCTCGTCCCGAGCAAGTAAACGATAACAAAGAAAATTTCTGGAGTGACATGCCATCATAACCTTGATCATGCTATTGTAAACATATGTAATGAATGCAGCGATCAAAACAATGGTAATGACATGAGTAAACAACTGAATCATAAAGCAAAGACTTTTCATGAATAGTACTTAAAGACAAGCATCAATAAGTCTTGCATAAGAGTTAACTCATAAAGCAATAAATCAAAGTAAAGGTGTTTGTTGTTGTCAACGAATGGTAGTGGGCACTCTAACTACCTTATCAACCAGACTTTCAAGAGCTGCTCCCATGAAAGACGTTATCTCTACCAGCGAGGTAGATCATCCCTCTTCTCTTTTGTTTACACATGTACTTTAGTTTCATTATTTATGGATGACACTCCTCCCAACCTTTTGCTTACACAAGCCAGGGCTAACCGAATCCTCGTGTGCCTTCCAACAATCACATACCATGAAGGAGTGTCTATTTGCAAAATTAAGTTGCTTACTGATGAATCAGAGCAAAACATGTGAAGAGAATTATTAATGCAAGTTAATTAATCGGGGCTGGGAACCCCATTGCCGGCTCTTTTTGCAAAATTATTGGATAAGCGGATGAAGCCACTAGTCCATTGTGAAAGTCTGTCGAAGTAAATGACAAGATCGAAAGATATAACACCACATACTTCCTCATGAGCTATAAAACATTGACACAAATCGGAGGTGATAAATTTTGAATTATTTAAAGGTAGCACTCAAGCAATTTACTTTGGAATGGCGGAGAAATACCATGTAGTAGGTAGGTATGGTGGACACAAATGGCATAGTGGTTGGCTCAAGGATTTTGGATGCATGAGAAGTATTCCCTCTCGATACAAGGTTTTAGGCTAGCAAGGTTATTTGAAACAAACACAAGAATGAACCGATGCAGCAAAACTCACATAAAAGACATATTGAAAACATTATAAGACTCTACACCGTCTTCCTTGTTGTTCAAACTCTTTAATAGAAATTATCTAGACCTTAGAGAGACCAATTATGCAAACCAAATTTTAGCAAGCTCTATGTGTTTCTTCATTAATGGGTGCAAAGTATATGATGCAAGAGCTTAAACATGAGCACAACAATTGCCAAGTATCAAATTATTCAAGACATTTTAGAACTACTACATGTAGCATTTTCCGTTTCCAACCATATAACAATTAACGAAGCAGTTTCAACCTTCGCCATGAACATTAAAATCTAAGAACACATGTGTTCATACGAACCAGCGGAGCGTGTCTCTCTCCCACACAAGCATTTATTCAAAAAAAAAACAAAAAAAAAAAACAAACAGACGCTCCAAGCAAAGTACATAAGATGTGACCGAATAAAAATATAGTTTCAAGAGAAGGAACCTGATAATGTTGTCGATGAAGAAGGGGATGCCTTGGGCATCCCCAAGCTTAGACGCTTGAGTCTTCTTGAAATATGCAGGGGTGAACCACCGGGGAATCCCCAAGCTTAGAGCTTTCACTCTTCTTGATCATAGTATATCATCCTCCTCTCTTGACCCTTGAAAACTTCCTCCACACCAAACTCGAAACAACTCATTAGAGGGTTAGTGTACAATAAAAATTAACATGTTCATAGGTGACACAATCATTCTTAACACTTCTGGACATTGCATAAAGCTACTGGACATTAATGGATCAAAGAAATTCATCCAACATTGCAAAATAGGCAATGCGAAATAAAAGGCAGAATCTGTCAAAACAGAACAGTCCGTAAAGATGGATTTTATTGAGGCACCAGACTTGCTCAAATGAAAATGCTCAAATTGAATGAAAGTTGCGTACATATCTGAGGATCACGCACGTAAATTGGCATAATTTTCTGAGCTACCTACAGAGAGGCAGACCGGAATTCGTGACAGCAAAGAAATCTGTTACTGCGCAGCAATCCAAATCTAGTATTCACTTTACTATCAAAGACTTTACTTGGCACAACAAATGCAATAAAATAAGATAAGGAGAGGTTGCTACAGTAGTAAACAACTTCCAAGACACAAATATAAAACAAAGTACTGTAGCAAAATAACACATGGGTTATCTCCCAAGAAGTTCTTTCTTTATAGCCATTAAGATGGGCTCAGCAGTTTTAATGATGCACTCGCAAGAAATAGTAGTTGAAGCAAAAGAGAGCATCAAGAGGCAAATTAAAAACACATTTAAGTCTAACATGCTTCCTATGCATAGGAATCTTGTAAATAAACAAGTTCATGAAGAGCAAAGTGACAAGCATAGGAAGATAAAACAAGTGTAGCTTCAAAAATTTCAGCACATAGAGAGGCATTTTAGTAACATGAAAATTTCTACAACCATATTTTCCTCTCTCATAATAACTTTCAGTAGCAACATGAGCAAACTCAACAATATAACTATCACATAAAGCATTCTTATCATGAGTCTCATGCATAAAATTATTACTACTCCCAACATAAGCATAGTTATTCTTATTAATTGTAGTAGGAGCAAATTCAACAAAGTAGCGATCATTATTATTCTCATCAAGTGTAGGAGGCATAGTATAATCACAACAAAATTTACTCTCCATAGTAGGTGGCACCAAAAGACCACTATCATTATAATCATCATAAATAGGAGGCAAAGTATCATCAAAGTAAATTTCCTCCTCAATGCTTGGTGGACTAAAAAGATCATGCTCATCAAAACCAGCTTCCCCAAGCTTAGAATTTTCCATATCATTATCAACAATGGTGTTCAAAGCGTTCATACTAATATGTTCCATAGGTTTTTTAATTTTCGCATCAAACCATCCATGTCTTAAATCAGGAAATAGAATAAGAAGCTCATTGTCGTCCATTATGCCTAACTAGTGTAAACAAGAAACAAAAAGATGCAATTGCAGGATCTAAAGGAAATAGCTTCGAGTACTAACAACGGCGAAAATAGCTTAGTAGCCGAGATCCGGAGTGTGAGTACCTTTTACCTTTCCTCCCCGGCAACGGCGCCGGAAAATAGCTTGATGTCTACGGGTGCTTCTATTCTTGTAGACAGTGTTGGGCCTCCAAGAGCGAGAGGTTTGTAGAACAGCAGCAAGTTTCCCTTAAGTGGATCACCCAAGGTTTATCGAACTCAGGGAGGAAGAGGTCAAAGATATCCCTCTCATGCAACCTTGCAACCACAAAGCAAAAAGTCTCTTGTGTCCCCAACACACCTAATAGGTGCACTAGTTCGGCGAAGAGATAGTGAAATACAGGTGGTATAAATAAGCAGTAGCAACGGCACCAGAAAAGTGCTTTGCCCAGGACGAGTAAACAAGCGAGTAGTAACGCAGCAGTAGTAACGCGTGAAGAAACAAGTAAACAAGCGAGCGATAGCGATATTTAGGAACAAGGCCTAGGGATTAGACTTTCACTAGTGGACACTCTCAACTTTGATCACATAAGAGAATAGATAAATGCATACTCTACACTCTTGTTGGATGATGAACACCATTGCGTAGGATTACACGAACCCTCAATGCCGGAGTTAACAAGCTCCACAATATTCAATGTTCATATTTAAATAACCTTAGAGTGCATGACAAATCAACACAACTAAACCAAGTACTAACATAGCATGCACACTCGTCACCTTCACACTATGTAGGAGGAATAGATCACATCAATACCATCATAGCAATAGTTAACTTCATAATCTACAAGAGATCATAATCATAGCCTACGCCAAGTACTAACACGGATGCACACACTCGTCACCATTACACCGTGCGGGAGGAATAAACTACTTTAATAACATCACTAGAGTAGCACATGGATAAATTGTGATACAAAACACATTGCAATCATAAAGGGATATAAATAAGCACTTCACTACGCCATTCATAACGGTGAATAAGTATTCACGTGAAATATAGCCTAAGAGACCCACACGGTGCACACACTGTCACCTTTACACACGTGGGACAAGGAGTCTCCGGAGATCACATAAGTAAAACCCACTTGACTAGCATAATGACATCTAGATTACAAGCATCATCATATGAATCTCAATCATGTAAAGCAGCTCATGAGATTATTGTATTGAAGTACATAGGAGAGAGATGAACCACATAGCTACCGGTACAGACCCCGAGCCTCGATGGAGAACTACTCCCTCCTCATGGGAGACGAGCAGCGTTGATGGAGATGGTGGTGGTGTCGATGGAGGAGCCTTCCGGGGCACTTCCCCGTCCCGGCGGCGTGCCGGAACAGAGACTCCTGTCCCCTAGATCTTGGCTTCGCGATGGCGGCGGCTCTGGAAGGTTTCTCGTACCGTGGCTTTTCCGTATCGAGGTTTTAGGTCTGGGAGCTTTATATAGGCGAAGAGGCGGCGTCAGAAGGTCGAAGGGGCGCCGACACAATAGGGGGGCGCGGGCCACCCCCAGGCCGCGCCGGCCTATGGTCCGGTGGGCCTCGTGCCCCCTCTCCGGCAGCTCTCGGGTGTTCCGGATGCTTCCGGGCAAAATAGGAACCCGGGCGTTGATTTCGTCCAATTCCGAGAATATTTCTTTACTAGGATTTCTGAAACCAAAAACAGCAGAAAACGAGAACCGGCACTTCGGCATCTTGTTAATAGGTTAGTTCCGTAAAATGCACGAATATGACATAAAGTGTGCATAAAACATGTAGATATCATCAATAATGTGGCATGGAACATAAGAAATTATCGATACGTCGGAGACGTATCAGTGCCTCAAGGGAAACTACTCGGATATTAAGGTACTCCTTTTAATAGAGTACCGGAGCAAAGCATTAACACTCCGTGAACACATGTGATCCTCACATCACTACCATCCCCTCCGGTTGTCCCGATTTCGTCACTTCGGGGCCATTGGTTCCGGACAGCGACATGTGTATACAACTTGCAGGTAAGATCATAAACAACGAATATCTTCATGAATCAATAACATGTTCAGATCTGAGATCATGGCACTCGGGCCCTAGTGACAAGCATTAAGCATAACAAGTTGCAACAATATCATAAAAGTAACATCTACGGATACTAGGCACCATGCCCTAACAATCTTATGACTATTACATGACCAATCTCATCCAATCCCTACCATCCCCTTCGGCCTACGAGCGGGGAATTACTCACACATGGATGGGGGAAACATGGCTGGTCGATGGAGAGGCGTCGGTGGTGATGATGGCGATGATCTCCTCCAATTCCCCGTCCCGGCGGAGTGCCAGAACGGAGACTTCTGGCTCCTGAGACGGAGTTTCGCGATGTGGCGGCGTTCTGGAGGGTTTCTGGCGACTTCGACTTCTCCCCGTGCGTTTTTAGGTCGAAGGCAATATATAGCCCGAAGGAGGGCGTCGGAGACCGACCGAGGGGGCCACACTATAGGTCCGCGCGGCCCCCCTAGGCCGCGCCGCCTTATGGTGTGGGGCCCTCGGGCCTCCACTTGATTTGTCCTTCTGGCTCCGTCGATTCGGGAAAATAGGGCCTTCTGCATAAATTCCGAGGTTTTTCCCGAAAGTTGGATTTCTGCACAAAAACGAGACACCGGAACAGCTTCGCTGAAAACAGCGTTAGTCCGCGTTAGTTGTATCCAAAATACACAAATTAGAGGCAAGACAATAGCAAAAGTGTTCGGGAAAGTAGATACGTTTTGGACGTATCAATGAGCTAATCATCCGAACTGAGGCACCTCACTACTCACTGGACAATAACAAAATTTGCATTTACAGAGACAAGCCAATTATCACAAAGCCAAGTCCAACATGAATGCTTGATTAATACATCGACCAAACAAGAGCATTCCCACAACACATACTAATACAGAGAATAGGCAATATTTGGGACACAATCACACATGTGCGGAAGTTCTTGATGCACACCGCATGGTTATCATAGACCGAGAAGAGAGTAGGGTAGCTCACAGAGTGAGTGCATTAGCGAGAAGTAGCGAGGTAGGTGACACCGGGGTTGCGTCCGCGGCACCGTTCAGCCGGGGTGCGTCCGCGGCACCGTCCAACCGACGTCGAGGATGAAGTAGTCATAGCAGCAGCAGCACCCTCACCAGCAACACCTCCACATCACCATCACCACACCGTCATAGCAACATCCAACCAAGAGCCGAGGAGGTGGAGCCACAGGTGGTGCAGCAGCCGAAACCTGCCAGCAACCTAGCCACGGCTAGGGTTGTCGTGGGACACGCGTGCGGGACAAGGAAGAGACGAGGCGGCGAGCACTGACTGTGAGGTGGCAAGGCCACGCCGGCAAGCAGCGGTGCTGGGAGCGGCCGGCGGCAAATCAACCCGAGGGGGCTAGGGTTGTTGTCGAGCACATGTGCGAGGCGCAGAGGAGGCGCAGGTGGGGAGTCACTGGAGGAAATTAGGCGGAGCAGCCGCGGCACGCCACGGCGCCGGGGTTGGCCGATGGCTGACCGGGCGACGGGGGCGACCGACAAGGGTTTCAGGTTGGGGAACGAACGGAGGAAGCCACGGGAATTAAATCGTCGAGGTGGAATTGTAGATCACCTCAAAAGGAGCAGAAACCCCTCTCGCCGGTGATACGTCTCCGATGTATCGATAATTTCTTATGTTCCATGCCACATTATTGATGATATCTACATGTTTTATGCACACTGATGACCCACAAGTATAGGGGGTGTATCGTAGTATCTTCGATAAGTAAGAATGTCGATCCCAACGAGGAGCAGAAGGTGTTGACAAG
>NW_025900476.1:0-36291 GCF_022539505.1 Lolium rigidum | reverse complement strand
CGCGAAACTCCATTTCGGGGGACGGAAGTCTCCGTTCGGCACGCCGCCGGGACGGGGAATTGCCCCGGAGTCATCTCCATCGACACCACCACCATCTTCATCGCCGTTGCTTGTCTCCTATGATGAGGAGGGAGTAGTTCTCCCCCGAGGTGAGGGCTCTACTCGGTAGCTATGTGGTTCATCTCTCTCGTCCCATGTGATCTTTATGTGATCATGAGCTTTGTATCACTATTAATCTATGTGCTACTCTAGTGATGTTATTAAAGTATTCTATTCCTCCTCCATGATGTAATGTTGACGAGTGTGTGCATCATGTAGTACTTGGCGTAGGTTATGATTGTAATCTCTTGTAGATTATGAAGTTAACTGTTACTATGATAGTATTGATGCGATCTATTCCCCCTTTCATAGCTATTGTTGACGAGTGTGTATGCTATGTTAGTACTCGGTCTAAATTGCAACGGTCTATTATGCACTCTAGAGGTTACTCTAATATGAACTCCGGATGTTGTGGAGCTTGTTTACTCCGGCTTGAGGTGTGCTTTTGTAGCCCTACACAATGAATGGTGTTTGTTATCCAACAAGAGAGTGTAGAAAGTAGCATTTATTTATTCAGTTATGTGATTGAGAGTGTCCACCAGTGAAAGTATGATCCCTAGGCCTTGTTTCTAAGCATTGAAACACCGTTTCCAACAAGTTTTGTTACATGTTTGCTTGTTGCCATCTTTATTTCAGATTGCAATTACTACTTATAATCATCCATACTACTTGTATTTCACTATCTCTTCGCTGAACTAGTGCACCTATACATATGACAAGTGTATTAGGTGTGTTGGGGACCCAAGAGACTTCTTGTATCTTAATTGCAGGGTTGCTTGAGAGGGATATTTTTGACCTCTACCTCCCTGAGTTCGATAAACCTTGGGTGATTCACTTAAGGGAAACTTGCTGCTCGTTCTACAAACCTTTGCTCTTGGAGGCCCAACACTGTCTACGGGAAAAGAAGCGTGCGTAGACATCAAGCTATTTTCACGGCGCCGTTGTCGGGGAGGTAAGGTAAAAGGTATTCACATCCTCCGACTACTAAGCTATTTCCTAGCACTGTTGCCGGTGTGTGAGTGCTCGAAGCTATTTCCTTTAGATCCTGCAATTGCATCTTTTTGTTTCTTGTTTTTATTTTCACTAGTTAGGCATAATGGAAAACAACGAGTAAGCTTTTTAATCTATTTCCCGAGTTAAGACATGAATTGTTTGATGCGAAAATTAAAAAACCTATGGAACCTTATCTGCATGATAGTAGCAATGTTATTAGTATGAATGCAATTACTGCTAATGCTATGGAAAAGTCTAAGCTTGGGGAAGCTAGTTCTTATGATCTTTTTAGCTTCCCATCTTTAGGGGAGAAAATTTGCATTGATAATACTTTATCTCCCATATGCGATATTTTAAATCCACCTGTTGAAAGTATTCCATATAAAATACCTATGAAAATTATTGAACGTGTTGTGGATAACCGCTATGAAGGGGATGGAACTGTCCATCCTGGAGATCATTTGTTGTTTTTACATGAATTATGCGGGTTATTCAAGTGTGCAGGTATTTCAATGGATGAAGTTAGGAAGAAACTATTCTCTATGTCGACTGTCTGGTAAAGCGGCGCATTGGTATAAATTGCTGAAGAATGGGCATTCTCTTGATTGGAAGGATATTATGCCTCTATTTTATTCTAAATTCTATCCTCCAAGTGAAATTCACAAAGACCGAAACCGCATATATAATTTCTGGCCTCATGATGGAGAAAGTATTGCCCAAGCATGGGGGAGATTGAAGTCTTTAATGCTCAAATGCCCCATTCATGAGCTTCCTGGTAATATCATCATTGATAATTTCTATGCAAGACTTTCTTTTCAAGATAAAACCTTGCTGGATACTACTTGTTCCGGATCATTCACACGCAACAAAGAAGAGTTTAAATGGGACCTTCTTGATCGGATTCAGGAGAATACTGAAGATTGGGAGAACGACAAAGGTAAAGAATCAGGTATAAACTATGAATATGAATGCATTAAGTCTTTCATTGAAACTGTTGATTTTCAAGAGCTTAGTGCTAAATATGGTCTTGATCCTGAAATTATGGTCGATTGTTATAAAGCCTTTGCTTCTCATATTAATGTTCCTAAAGAAAATTGGTACATGTATCATGAACCTTTTAAAGACACTTGCATGGAAAATGAAATTGTTGTTAATGATTGCAATAAACATGCCCAAACTTTTGAAAATACTATTTCTTATAAGCATGTTAATTTGTGTGGAATGCATAGACCTTGTGGAATTAATCAAATCGAAGATGAATATTGTATCCATCATAGGAATGAAAAAACTAGAAAGTGGTCTAGGGCTCTAGATGATCTTGGTGAAAAAGTTTGTGCCCTCTATCCGTTTATTTGTGAACTTTGCCATAGAGAGGGTCATTTTAATTTTCAATGCTCCTGCAATGATAATTCGAACCTCATGAGTGCTGCAAATTTGTATTGTGATGATGAAATTACTCCTAATCAGCATGATGAACTTACTTTATTTTTGTGGTGTGAAGAGTTATCAAGAAAAATTTCTTTGTTAGATATGAATGATCTTGATATTAATAGTGTCCTGCATGGGTGTCTTTCTTATTGCATTGATAATTGCCATACAAATACTTACATACAAAATATTTTAGAAGATGACACTTTGCCAAAATATGATAGGACCGCTGTGTATTTTGAACTTATTAATGAAAAGGAGGAATCCTCCCAAGTTTCTTCTATTGTTTCTGGAAATAAATCAGGTTATGTGGAGAAGCCTCCCATCAAGCCTCTCCCTCCTAAAGAAGGGAACGAGGAGAAGGAGAAGAAGAAGAAGAAGAAGGGAACGAAGAAGAAGAAGAAGAAGAAGAAGAAGAGGGGGAATAAAAAGAAAGAGGTAACGGCATATCCCCGCGTGTATGAGATAACGATAGGTAACCGTAAGTATGTTGCTCCTAATGATTATTATGATAATGAATCTGAATACAATGATCTTCCTATGCCCTTTACATACATTAGTGATCATGATTTAGAAGAGCACACTACTTTTGATATTGAAAATCTCTGGGAAACTAATTCTGAAAATTATGATGTTAATAATTGCCATAGTATCAGTACTATCCATGCTTCCTCCCATAATGATATAGAAAGCTCTAAGCTTGGGGATGAGGTGTTTGAAAATCCTTTTGCTACTGATGATTATATGTTTGATACATCTCCTTCTAGTAACAATGATGGTAAGGTTACAAATTAACATACCGTGGAAGATAACTATTCTATTTCTTATGATGACACTATGCCTCCAATCTCTGACAATTATTATAAAGAATGCTATGACAAAGGTTATAATTATCCTTATGAAACTTGTAATAGTTATGATGGGATTGCCAAAAACCATTCCCTTAGTATGCAACTTGTTTATCATGTTCAAATTCTTGATAATGATCCTCGCTCCAATTACTATTAATGAGAAGAATTCTTCTTATGCCAAAATTAACAATACTTTTATGCATATGAACCATGATAAGAACATTTTATGTGATAGTTATATTGTTGAGTTTGTTCATGATGCTACTGAAAGTTATTATGAGAGAGGGAAACATGGTTATATGCATCTTAATAATATTAAGTTTCCCCTCTTTAGGTTGAGAATCTTGAAGTTGCGCTTGTGTTGCCTTTCTATGCTTGTTGCATTATGCTTACATGACTTGTTTATTTACAATATTCCTTTTCATAGGAAGTGGGTTAGGCTTAAATTTGTTTCATACTTGCTTTTTGATGTTCTCTTTTGCTTCAACTCTTATTTCTTGCGAGAGCATCATTAAAATTACTGAGCCCATCTTAATGGCTATAAAGAAAGCACTTCTTGGGAGATAACCCATGTTTTATTTTGCTACTGTTTTGTTGTGTCTTGGAAGTTGTTACTACTGTAGCAATATCTCCTTATCTTTATTTTATTGCATTGTTGTGCCAAGTAAAGTCTTTGATAGTAAAGTTGATACTAGATTTGGATTTCTGCGTGAAAGCAGATTTCTAGCTGTCACGAATTTGAGTAGAACTCTCTGTAGGTAACTCAGAAAAATCAGCGAATATTCATGAGTGTTCCTCAGATATGTACGCAACTTTCATTCAATTTGAGCTTCTTCATCTGAGCATGTTAAGTGCCTCTGAAAAATTCGTCTTTACGGACTGTTCTGTTTTGACAGAATCTGCCTTTTATTTCACATTGCCTCTTTTACTGTGTTGGATGGATTTATTTGTTCCATTAACTTTCAGTAGCTTTGGGTGATGTCCAGAAGTGTTAGGAATGATTGTGTCCTCTCTGAACATGTGAATTTTTGATTATGCACTAACCCTCTAATGAGTTTGTTTTGAGTTTGGTGTGGAGGAAGTTTTCAAGGATCAAGAGAGGAGGATGATATAATATGATCAAGAAGAGTGAAAAGTCTAAGCTTGGGGATGCCCCGTGGTTCATCCCTGCATATTTCAAGAAGACTCAAGCATCTAAGCTTGGGGATGCCCAAGGCATCCCCTTCTTCATCGACAACTTATCAGGTCACCTCTAGTGAAACTATATTTTTATTCCGTCACATCTTATGTGCTTTACTTGGAGCGTCTGTATGCTTTAATTTTTGTTTATGTTTGAATAAATCGGATCCTATCATGCTTGTGTGGGAGAGAGACACGCTCCGCTTTTTCATTTGAACACTGGTGTTCTTAGTTTTACTTTTAATATTCATGGCGAAGGTTGAAAACTGCTTCGTTCATCGCTATTTGGTTGGAAACAGAAAATGCTTCATGTGGTAATGGGTATATTATCTTGAATAATTTGATACTTGGCAATTGTTTTGAGCTCTCAAATAGATCATGTTTAAGCTCTTGCATCATGTAGTTTGAACCTATTAGTGGAGAACTACCGTAGAGCTTGTTGAAATTTGGTTTGCATGATTGGTCTCTCTAAAAGTCTAGATATTTTCTGGTGAAGTGTTTGAACAACAAGGAAGACATGTAGAGTCTTATAATGCTTGCAATTGTTCTTATGTAAGTTTTGCTGTACCGGTTCATACTTGTGTTTGCTTCAAACAACCTTGCTAGCCAAAGCCTTGTACTGAGAGGGAATGCTTCTCGTGCATCCAAAACCTTGAGCCAAAACCTATGCCATTTGTGTCCACCATACCTACCTACTATGTGGTATTTCTCTGCCATTCCAAAGTAAATTGCTTGAGTGCTACCTTTAAAATTTCATTCCTTGTCTCTGCAATATATAGCTCATGGGAAAATAACCTTAAAAACTATTGTGGTAAAGAATATGTAGCTTATGTATCTTATTTCTTATAAGTTGCTTGTTGAGCGGTAACCATGTTTCTGGAGACGCCATCAACTATTACACCTTTGTTGAATATCATGTGAGTTGCTATGCATGTTCGTCTTGTCTGAAGTAAGGGTGATTTATCATGATCAAATGGTTTGAGTATGCATATTGTTAGAGAAGAACATTGGGCCGCTAACTAAAGCCATGAATCATGGTGGAAGTTTCAGTTTGGACATTAATCCTCAATCTCTTATGAGAATATTATCTCGTTGTTGAATGCTTATGCATTAAAGAGGAGTCCATTATCTCGTTTTCTATGTTGTCCCGGTATGGATGTCCTTAGTTGAGATCTATCAAAAACGAGAAATCAAATGCGATCTATCTCCTTGGACCTTTGTACATGCGGCATAGAGGTACCCCTTTGTGATACTTGGTTGAAACATATGTAATGCAATGATAATCCATGTAAGTCCAAGCTAATTAGGACAAGGTGCGAGCACTATTGGTATTCTATGCATGAGGCTTGCAACTTATAGGATGTCTTATGCATAACACATATGAATTATTACTACTGTTGACAAAATTGTTTCTATGATTTCAAAATAAAAGCTCTAGCACAAAAATAGTAATCCATGCTTCCCTCTGCGAAGGGCCATTCTTTTACTCTATGTTGAGTCAGTTTACCTATTTCTTTCTATCGTAGAAGCAAACACTTGTGTCAACTGTGTGCATTGATTCCTACATACTTGCTTATTTGCATTCATCATATTACTTTGTGCTGACTCATGTTGAAGTTGAAAGCAACTGCTGAAACTTATATCTTCCTTTGTGTTGCTTCAAAACTTTCTACTAAGAATTTATTGCTTTATGAGTTAACTCCTATGCAAGTCTTATTGATGCTTGTCTTGAAAGTACTATTCATGAAAAGTCTTTGCTATATGATTCAGTTGTTTAGTCATTGTCTTTACCATTGCTTTGAATCACTTCATTCTCATATGCTTTACAATAGTATTGATCAAGATTATGATAGTAGCATGTCACTTCAGTAATTATCCTTGTTATCGTTTACCTACTCGAGGGCGAGTAGGAACTAAGCTTGGGGATGCTTGATACGTCTCCAACGTATCTATAATTTCTGATGTTCCATGCTAGTTTTATGACAATACCTACATGTTTTGCTCACACTTTATAATGATTTTATGCATTTTCCGGAACTGACCTATTAACAAGATGCCGAGGTGCCAGTTCCTGTTTTCTGCTGTTTTTGGTTCCAGAAAGGCTGTTCGGGCAATATTCTCGGAATTCGACTAAACAAAAGCCAAACATCTTATTTCACCGAGTCGGACCAGAACACCGAAGGGGAGCCGGAGAGGAGGTCCAGGGCCCCCACACCACACTGGGGCGCGGCCTAGGAGGGGGGCGCGCCGCCCTATGGGGTGGGCCCCCCAGGCACCCCCTTGTGCCGCCTCTTCGCCTATATAATCTCTTGTGACGTGAAAACCCTACACCAATTGACGAAACTCCAGAAAGACTCCAGGGACGCCGCCGCCATCGCGAAACTCCGTTTCGGGGGACAGAAGTCTCCGTTCCGGCACGCCGCCGGGACGGGGAATTGCCCCCGGAGTCATCTCCATCGACACCACCGCCATCTTCATCGCCGTTGCTGTCTCCGATGATGAGGAGGGAGTAGTTCTTCCTCGAGGCTGAGGGCTCTACCGGTAGCTATGTGGTTCATCTCTCTCTCCCATGTGATCTTTATGTGATCATGAGCTTTGTATCACTATTAATCTATGTGCTACTCTAGTGATGTTATTAAAGTATTCTATTCCTCCTCCATGATGTAATGTTGACGAGTGTGTGCATCATGTAGTACTTGGCGTAGGTTAGGATTGTAATCTCTTGTAGATTATGAAGTTAACTATTACTATGATAGTATTGATGCGATCTATTCCCCCTTTCATAGCTATTGTTGACAGTGTGTATGCTATGTTAGTACTCGGTCTAAATTGCAACAGTCTATTATGCACTCTAGAGGTTACTCTAATATGAACTCCGGATGTTGTGGAGCTTGTTTACTCCGGCTTGAGGTGTGCTTTTGTAGCCCTACACAATGAATGGTGTTTGTTATCCAACAAGAGAGTGTAGAAAGTAGCATTTATTTATTCAGTTATGTGATCAATGTTGAGAGTGAAAGTATGATCCCTAGGCCTTGTTTCTAAGCATTGAAACACCGTTTCCAACAAGTTCTGTTACATGTTTGCTTGCTGTCATCTTTATTTCAGATTGCAATTACTACTTATAATCATCCATACTACTTGTATTTCACTATCTCTTCGCCGAACTAGTGCACCTATACATCTGACAAGTGTATTAGGTGTGTTGGGGACACAAGAGACTTCTTGTATCTTAATTGCAGGGTTTCTTGACAGGGATATCTTTGACCTCTACCTCCCTGAGTTCGATAAACCTTGGGTAATTCACTTAAGGGAAACTTGCTGCTGTTCTACAAACCTCTGCTCTTGGAGGCCCAACACTGTCTACAGGAAAAGAAGCGTGCGTAGACATCACAAACTCAAAGCAATCTCATTAGATGGTTAGTGCATAATCAAAAATTCACATGTTCAGCAAGGACACAATCATCCCCAAGGCTACTGAAATTTAATGGAGCAAAGAAATCCACTCAAAGACAGTAAAAGAGGCAATGCGAAATAAAAGGCAGAATCTGGCAAAACAGAACAGTCCGTGAAGAAGAATTTTTTCGAGGCACTTAACCTGCTCAGATGGAAAAGCTCCAGTTGAATGAAAGTTGCGTACATATCTGAGGATTACTCATGAATTTTTTCAGAATTTTCAGATTTTTATACAGAGAGAAAAGCTCAAATTCGTGATAGCTAAAAATCTGTTTCTGCGCAGAAATCCAAATCTAGTATCAACTTTCTATCAAAGACTTTACTTGGCACAACAATGTAAGAAAATAAAGATACAAAGATATTGCTACAGTAGTAGGCAGTACCTTGACTCAAAAATAAAACAAAAATTGCAGAAATAAAACAATGGGTTGTCTCCCAAGAGCGCTTTTCTTTAAAGCCTTTTAGCTAGGCATGATAATTCTCATGATGCTCTTATAAAGATGAGAGTTGAATATAAGAGAGCATCAAAAAGCAAATACCAAACACATTTAAGTCTAACCCACTTTCTATGCAAACGAATCTTGTAAGAAAACAAATTATTGAAGCATGAAGCTACTATCATAGAAAGACAAAGCAAGTGCAACTTCAAAATTTTCAACAAAAAGAGAGGTGACTTAATATTATTGAGATATATAAAACCATGCCTCCCTCTCTCATAATAATTTTCAGTGGTATCATTGATAAACTCAACAATATAGATATCGCATAAAGCATTCTTATCATGATCCACATGCATAAAAGTATCATTACTCTCCACACAAGCATAATCAATTTTATTAGTAATAGTGGGAGTAAAACTATCACATCCATAATTATAATCATCATAAATTGGAGGCATAGAATAATCATAATGAATTTTATCCTCAATAGTAGATGGACTGAAAATATCACAATCACCATAACGAACTTGAAATGATAGACAAGCTGTATATTAGAGAGATGGTTTTGGGTAATCCCTCCATAACTATGACAAGTTTCACGAGGATGACTGTAATTATAACCTATGTCATAGTATTCTTTATAATAATTGTCAAAGATTGGAGGCATAGTGTCATCATAAGAAATAGAATAGTTAACTTCCAAAGTGTGTTCATCTGCAAACATACCATCATTGTTACTAGAAGGAGATGTATCAAACATATAATCATCAGTAGCAAAAGGATCTTCTATATCTAAATAGGAGCACCCCACTACAAGCTATTTTCTTAACATGCAGCTATGCCACATCACTTGCTTATTTGTCTAAAATGTAGCCCTCCACGTCATCAATTATAACTGAACCCCACGTCGTCTGCCGTTTCATCAAGAAAAATCCGAGCCTGTCAACTCTGCGCCAGCGGGTCCTTCGTATTCTCCATTGATTATCACAATATACATCTTCTCCGCTTCCACTAACGCAAATAACTAAAAAGGCATTGATGGATTTCAGATTAGTTGTGTCCCACATCACCTCCCTACAACAGCATCTTCTGGGAAGACCCTGTTCCAACAGTATGCACTTCACGATCCTCCACCATAATAAAGCATAAGAAACTGATTGAGGCTTCAAACAACAGGCTAAGAAACTGACGAAGGGCAGCCAAGCAGTCGTGGTTGCCATTTAAATTGACTGGTCCTGTTAGGAGCCAATCCGTTCCTCACATCCGCACGGCAATTTAGAGTAGCTACCATGCATGTGATGATCTCAATACAGATGACCAGCGGCCTCCAATATGAAGTACGGCGAGTAATCCTTGCCTCTTCTCAACATTCTGCCAGATTTTCAACCGACTTCCTCAGATTTCGTCGGCCCGACGGCAAGGGAGATGCATGGTTGTCAAGCCCCAACCATTTGTTTCTTGAGGGTATATTATTTTCAGATAAATTGTTTCTTGACATATTTACGTATTTCATTGTTTTACATGATTCTTTTCGCCATAATTGGGAAAGAAGCATTCTTCAAAATTCAATTCATGGACCAGTCGCTTCTTTTAAATCTAACAATTGAAACATAGCCATATGCTACTTCCAACTGCAGGCTCACAAGCACTCAGCTTATGGATGCAGCTATATAGGAAACACAAGTTAGTTAAATATCAATTTGATGTATCTGTTGTAAGGAAGAAATCTTCATGCAGGCATAAGAACCAGCAAACCCCACCCTAATTCATTTTAGATTTATTGACTGTACATACATTTTCAGTCCACTATTTTGCTCACATTTACTGTTAACACTTTTGTTAAAGAATAACTGTACCTATTTCCAGATTATATATATGCCAGGGCAAGACCGCAAAAGCAATCAACTTTCTGATCATACAAGGGACACGTCCCCTGACTTTGAGGTATTTGTTACATACCTTACATTGGGGATTATGGACGGTGCACTACTGACTTTATAAGGCACAACTGATAATTCATGTTCTTACACAGGATCCTTTTCTTAGAAGAATATTTTGAGGACGATGGCTTACCAGATTGATAACACAATGAAGCAGGTTACAGCAAACTTAATCAATACCAGGATCATGCCTTTTCTTGCATGTTGTCTTGGTAACATTGCTTGGGTGTACAGTTGTGGTAACTTATATTAGCAACACTGATAAAAAATGTTCGAAAGGGAAGTTAAAAAGATACACTCAGAGGTTCTTCACATTTTATACATCATTTGCATTATTAATTTTATTTTGTACCTCCTATCTATGCATTCGTTTTAACATATTTCCGCAGCCACGCGCGGGGTATCATCTAGTTTTCAAACACCTCATCCCCAAGCTTAGAGCTTTCTATATCATCATGGGAAGAAACATGGATAGTACTAATACTATGGCAATTATTAACATCATCATTTTCAGAATTAGTGTCCCAGAGATCTTCAATATCAAAAGAAGTGTGCTTTTCCCAATCATGATCACTAATATAAATAACAGGCATAGGTTCATCATCAAGTTCAGAATCATCGAATTCAGAATTATAAGTATCACTTGTAATAGGAGCAACAAGTTTGGGAGAAGATACCGTTTCCTCTCTCCTTTTACTCCTCTTCTTCTTCGTTCCCTTCTTCTTCTTCTTTTCCTCTTTAGGAGGGAGAGGCTTGAAAGGAAGCTTCTCCACATAACTTGGTTTATTATTAGAAACAATAGAAGAAACTTGGGAGGATACCTCTCTTTCATTAATAAGAACAAAACACATATTAGTCCTGTCATATTTTGGTAAAGTCCCATCCTTTATAACACTTTGTATGTAGGTGTTGGCATGGCAATTATTAACACAATAGAGATAACATCCATGCAACACACTATTCATATCAAGATCACTCATATCTAACAAAGAAATTTTTCTTGATAACTCTTCACACCCCAAAAATAAAGTAAGTTCATCATGCTGATTAGGAGTGATCATGTTATCACAATATAGACTTGAAGTACTCATTAAATTCGAAATACTATCATCATGACCAGAACATTGAAAATTAAAATGACCCACTTCATATCAAAGTTCACAAATAAAAGGATGGAGGTCACAAACTTTTTCACCAAGATCTTTTAGAGCCGTGTACCACATTCTAGTTTTTTCATTCCTATGATGGATACAATATTCATCTTCGATTTGATTAATTCCACAAGGTCTATGCATTCCACAAAAATTAATATGCTTATAAGAAATAGTATTTTCAGAAGTTTGGGCATGTTTATTGCAATCATTAACAACAATTTCATTTTCCATGCAAGTGTCTTTGAAAGGTTCATAATACACGTCCCAATTTTCTTTAGGAACATTAATATGAGAAGCGAAGGTTCTACAACAATCAACAATAATTTGAGAATCAAGACCATAATTATCACTAAGCTTTTGAAAACCAGCTGTTTCAATGAAAGACTTAATGCATTCATATTCATAGTTTATACTTGATTCTTTACCTTTGTCATTCTCCCAATCTTCAGTATTGCTTTGAATTCTTTCAAGAAGATCCCATCTAGCTTCAACCTTCTTACTTGTGAAAGAACCCTGTGAACATGCATCTACATAATCCTTATAATGACTTGAAAGCCTTGCATAAAAACTAGTAACAATTATTTCCTCAGAAAGCTCATGGTTAGGACATTTGAGTATTAATGTTTTTAGTCTTCCCGAAGCTCGAGCAATGCTTTCTCCATCATGAGGGTAAAAATTATAAATGCGATTCCTATCTAGATGCACTTCATGAAGAGGATAAAATTTAGAGTAAAAGAGAGATTCAAGCTGTTTCCAATTCGATGGTTGTTCATCCAAGCAGCCTATACCATTCCTTTGCTTTGTCCTTAAGTGACAATGGAATTAGTTTCCTCATAACATTTTCTCTTGATAAACCCGCAATCTCAAATAACTCACAAAGTTCCGTAAGTTTAGACAAGTGAACACTTGGATGGACTGATCCATCCCCTACATACTGATCATTCATAACCCTTTCAACAATTTTCATAGGTATTTTAAAAGGAATACTTTCAACGAAGTGGATTTGGAATATCACAAGCATCATTCGAATTACCACATATTGGAGACAAAGCATTATCAAGGCAAAATACTTCATCCAAAGCTGAGGAGCAAAAAAGATTATTTTTATATAAACTAGCTTCCCCAAGCTTGGGCTTTTCCATAGCATTAAAAATAATGGTGTCCAAAAAATTTATACTAATAACATTACTACCATTACTATGCAGACAAACTTCCATAGGTTTTTTAATTTTCTCTTCAAAAGCATCATGTCCTAATTCAATATAAATTTCATAAAGATCTCTATTTTTTTGTTGTTTTCCATTAAGCCTAACTAGTGAAATAAAAACAAGAAACAAAAAGATATAATTGCAGAATCTAAAGGAAATAGCTTCGAGCACTCACACACCGGCAACAGTGCTAGGAAATAGCTTAGTAGTCGGAGGATGTGAATACCTTTTACCTTACCTCCCGGCAACGGCGCCGGAAAATAGCTTGATGTCTACGCACGCTTCTATTCCCGTAGACGGTGTTGGGCCTCCAAGAGCAAGAGGTTCGTAGAATAGCAGCAAGTTTCCCTTAAGTGAATCACCCAAGGTTTATCGAACTCGGGGAGGTAGAGGTCAAAGATATCCCTCTCAAGCAACCACCGCAATTAAGATACAAGAAGTCTCTTGTGTCCCCAACACACCTAATACACTTGCCGGATGTATAGGTGCACTAGTTCGGCGAAGAGATAGTGAAATACAGGTAATATGGATGATTATGAGTAGTAATTGCAATCTGAAATAAAAATGGCAGCAAGCGAACATGTAGCGGAGCTTGTTGGAAACGGTGTTTCAATGCTTAGAAACAAGGCCTAGTGATCATACTTTCACTAGTGGACACTCTCAACAATGATCACATAATTGAATAAATAAATGCTACTCTCAAACACTCTCTTGTTGGATAACAAACACCATTCATTGTGTAGGGCTGCAAAAGCACACCTCAAGCCGGAGTAAACAAGCTCCACAATGTCATAAAGGAATCACACACGATGCGCACACTGTCACCATCACACCATGGAGAGTGACTCGGAGTTCATATTAAAGTAACCTCTAGAGTGCATAATAGACAAGAGTAACATCTACATATTCAACTAGATCACAAAGCTCATAATCACATAAAGATCACACCATGGGAGAGAGAGATGAACCACATAGCTACCGGTAGAGCCCTCAGCCTCGGGGGACAACTACTCCCTCCTCATCATGGGAGACAGCAACAACGATGAAGATGGCGATGGAGTCGATGGAGATGGCTCCGGGGGCAATTCCCCGTCCCGGCAGGGTGCTGAAACAGAGACTTCTGTCCCCTGAATTAGGGTTTTTGGTGGCGGAGGAGCTACGGAACTCTTCTGGACAAATCGTCGATCTCTTTAGGGTTTTCAGGGTAGGAGCTTAATATAGGCGAAAGGGCGGCGCGAGGGGGTGCCCGAGGGGCCCACCCCATAGGGCGGCGCCGCCCCCTCCTGGCCGCGCTAATGGATGGGGAGGAGGCCGTGGCCCGTGGGCCTCCTCTGGCCTGGCCCTTCTGGCTCCGTGGGTCTTCTGGCGAAATAGAATTTCTTTAATTTTTCTGGATTTTTCCGAGCACTTTGGTTTTTGGGCCTTTTCGCAATAAACAGACATAATAAACGAACCGCATCGTGGCATCTTGTTAATAGGTTAGTCCAATAAATGCCATAATATGATATAAAGTGCATATAAAACATGTAGCTATTGGCATAAAATTAGCATGAAACATAAGAAATTATAGATACGTTGGAGACGTATCAATGCCTATGTCAGTAGCCCCCGAGATTTTGCTTAAATCGAAGAATCAGGGAAAATCTCCAACTTTATAATTATCATCTAACTTCTTTGAGTTAACACATATCTTTAATAAAACAGTCATATATTGTACAGGGATAACGGTAATTGGGGCTAGTTCATCTGACGGATCAGGTACTAGTTAACTGCTCTTGTGGCAATCCGCAAAAACCTACTTCAAGATCACGTCCCTGGACATGATCTCGGGATAATGGCGTAACTCGACACGTGCCGCTTAAGGTCTTACCATATGTCGAGTTCCAGTCATGTTTTATCGGGTACCTAACGCGTCCGTTAGGATTTTTCTTCGTATCTGTTGATACGGAAAAAAGTAGCAAGCCGTCGTCAGAGACGGTGCCACGCCGCTCAAAACGGATCCGGGGACTTACCTTCGCAAAGTTTTGCGTCATTCAGAGATTATTCGCGACTGAGGCGCTCTGAGAATATATTGTCGAGTACCTTTTTCGGCTGATGGAATATCACATTTATTCGAGTCAAGCAGATGACTTGTATATCTTTATTGTGTCTTCCTGATGGGAGTATATGAAGATTTATTTGTATAACTCGAAATATACTCATCATGCTGTTTCTAAATTCATCGGGCACGCGAACGGCGTTCCCGATGGGAGTATCCGCCGAGGCTACAACCAAGTACTTGGACTTGGTTGTAGGCTCACCATTTTTAACGCCTTTTTGTCGCTATATTGTTATCTTTTTCGAGTTCCCCTATCTTTTTCGGGTGCGCGACCAGCGCTTCTGATGGGAGTAGCCCCCGAGGCTATGGACAAATGCTTGCATTTGATCATAGGCTCTCGCCTTTTCTTTCTTGCCATACCCGAGATTTCCCTCATTCTAAAGTAGCCCCCGAGCATTTGATCAAAAACTTGTATTTGATCAAAAGCTCGCGAAATTATCATCACTTCTGCACTATCATCAATCTTCATAACACCGTAGTCGAAATTTTCCTTTGGTAAAATGACATCAATGCTGACGATAGCCACGAACTCTGTATCGAGAACACACGAATGTTGTCCTGTCACTGAATTGTGGACCCAAAATCTGTGTCATGTTGACACGTTACGCAAGTGGGGGACACACGTCCTCCGCTTTTTCTGGCAAGTTTACTGTAGCGCCTGTCCAGTTCCTTCTCAGTGAAAATACGATTTTACCCCTTGAGCCACGTGTAACTCATCGGATTTATTACTGCTCCATCCAACGGTGCGTCGATTCGCAAGGTTTCTATAAAAGACCTTCTTCTTCCTCCGTTCTCCCCTTCGCTGCGTCGCGCCTCTGCTCTTCCAAAAATCCCTTCTGCAACCACCAGAGCTCCAGCACTCACGCATTGCCCTTCTGCCTCCAGCACCACTATTGATGCCACCACGCGCAAGACTCACGAGGCACAGCACACCCAAATCGAAGATGGCGGCGCAAGATCTGGGAACTTCGGAGTGGGAAAGATCCAATATTTCTAACCAAGACATGAACCTGATGAAGAAACTTGGGCTGATGAAGAAAAAGGAAGCGCTGCGCTTCCCCAACGAGGAGAGCTACCCGACGCCCCCTATGGAATATCGGGTTAGCTTTGTTGACCATCTTATCCGCGGCCTTTCTGCTCCCATCCACGATTTCCTCCGTGGTCTGCTTTTTGTGTATGGGTTACAGCTTCATCAGCTTACTCCCAACTCCATCCTCCATGTGTCTATTTTCATCACACTTTGCGAGTGCTTCCTCGGAGTCCATCCTAATTGGGCTCTGTGGAAGCGCATCTTCTGCCTCCGCCGCAATGGCTCCCACAACATCGCCTACAACATAGGCGGTGTTGTTATTTGCGTTCGCCCTGATGTCGAATATTTTGACGTCAAATTTCCCGACTCCGTCCAAGGGTGGCGCAAAAAATGGTTGTACGTCCACGAGGAATGTCCCGACTCGTTGGAGTATAACATCGCCCCCTTCGACGGGGGTGCCGAAATTCTTCGCCGCCGATCCTGGGACGCAGAGGCCACCGAAGAAGAGAAATCAGCGACAGAGGCGCTGATGAACCGTATCCGCGAGCTCCAAAATACCCGTGGCAAGGAACTGTCGGGTATCCAAATTACAGCGTATTTCCTTAGGATTAGGGTGCAGCCTCTGCAGGCTCGCAAGAATCCTCTCTGGATGTATGCTGGCGAAGAAGATGTCGACCGGCTCTCCAAGGATCTTGAAGTGAAGGACTTGGAAAAGCTTGTCCGAAGAATCTCATCGCTTAGAAAAAAAGATGCCGTTCCATCCTCCTGTCGCGTGGAGCCGTATAGCGGCGCCAACGCCCTCCCCAAGGTAAATTATCATTGTCCTTACTGCTATTTTGTCGACCGCTATTTTTAACATTTGTCGTCTGCTTTTTTGCTGACTTCCCTGGTGTAACTTATTGTCGATATATGTTGTCTTCTTGTAGAAACATCAAGTTTTATCTTCTCTTCACCCTCTTCCTGAAGGCGGGAAAGTCGAAGAACGAACCGTCGTCGCCGACGAGAACCAGGGCACTTCTCGCCCTGAGAGCGAAGTTGCGGGTTCTCACAAATCCGCGGCTTCCTCTGAAAGAGAAGTTGATTCCGAGGCCACCGAGTCTACGCATTCCATTCCCTCTGCTGCTTTTCCAACGAATAAGCGGAAAAGGGATGAAGTCGCAGACTCCGGTACCTCCAAAGCTGATAAGTCCCCTCCCGAGGAAACTTCACCCGAAGAGGAGGAAAAACCCTTCAACCCTTACGATGATGCCCTTGTCAGCTCGTAAGTTTCTGCCGCCTTTTCCTTTTGCAGCCGATATTTTTGCCTGTTTTTGTTTCTTAAGTTTTTTCCCTGATGTACAGTGGCGACGAGGAGGAAAATCCTCCTGTTGACGTGACTTCTCGAACGAGCACGTCTCGTACTTTAGTTATCTATGAGACTCGTCCTGACGCGGACGAAACCTCGCCTCCACAACAGGATATAGGACATCCCAGTCCTGTCGTGAGCCCCCGTGCTCCGTCGCCGAAAAGAGCAAGGACTGATCTGGGCTAAGAGTTAAGTCTCTTGACCGATAGCTCGGCGACTCCTCCTATGGACGATGTAAGTGCCCTTCTCATTCTCTTTTTGTTGTCGAACATTTTCAACTCTTTTTGCTGTCGAACGTTTTCAGCCCTTTCTCATTCAGTGTTACCTTTCAGCCTTTGATGAAGGAATTTGTTCGTCTTGGTACCCAATTTATTGGGTACCGTGACCATGCTAATAAGTTGAAAGGTATTCTTTTCTTGCTTCTTCTCACCGAGTCAATTCTCCTCTTCTATTTTGTCATAACCTTTGTCATTCTTTATTTTGCCATAGGCCCTTTTTGAGGCTAATAAGCGCGTTGATGATCTTGCCCTCAAGCTGGAGCAAAGCTAAAAAGCTCGCGAGAAGGCTGAATCAGACGCTGCCGCTATCGAGGGTCTTCGAAAAAGGCTCCATGACGCGGAAAATGCCTTGAGCGAAAACACAACTCGACAATCTGCTCGCGAGGAAGACATCATAGCCCGCTTGGAGTCGCAAAATCGGCGCTTCGTTAGTAAGTGCCTTAACCACTTTGATTAGTCGTAGACGTTTGCTTTTCCACGCATCTCTTGATGACTCGAAGATTTTGTTTCAGCAGGGAAGATGCATCAAGATTTTGAGCTCGAAGCGCCCGAAGATGATCGGCTTCTTGACGCTCTTTCTCTCCTTGAAATTCACGGAGATGAAGTTCGCCAGAGCATCTCTGATGCTAGGTCGGGATTTTCGCGGCTTTTCCCCTACTTCTTCGCGAAGAAAGAGGAGTCCGACACTTTTGCGGCCCTGACCAAGTACTTCATCCCCAAAGAAGATCTTGGGCTGGGCCTCCGACAAGAAGGCTTGAAGATTGGTGTTGAAGGCACCATCGCTTTGGTTGCCGAAAGCCAACAAAGCTTCGACTGGGCGAAGGTTGGTGATACGAAGAAGATGGAGACGAAGAGGTGGCAATCCTTAATTAAAGCTGCCAAGCCCAACTCGAAGAAGATCCTCTCCTTCCTCGGATGCGAACCGACTCCTTCCCCTAGTTCGTCGAAGACGGAGGTGAAGTAGACCGTCTTGTCTCTGACTTTGCTTTTGTTTTTCCTCTTTTGTTGCTGTCGCCGTAGTAGCTTTTGCGACAGCTTACCATTGGTTCATGAGGGACCCTCTTTTGTAATGCTCATGTAAATATCCGAATGAATCAATATAATGCTATCCTTGTCAAGTTATTGATGTCGAAATATTTCTCTCAAGTTGGTTTTTGACAACTATACCGTGGTGCCTCGTTCTTCGGATGCGTTACCGGCCGCGTCCTATTCCAGAAAAACCTCCGTTGACGAGTTTATTGAAGGTTCTTCAAGTGCCGGTCAGCAGGAAGATTTGAACGAGCTTCGACAACAACTTCAGTTGATGAAGAAACAGGCTCTCGTGATAATGGAACAGTCTCGAAGATCCTCTGAGAAGGAAAAACTTGCTCTTCAATAGGCTCAGGAGTCCTTGACACTGAAGGAAGCCGCGGTTACTAAAGCTGCAGAAGCTACTTCGCGAGAAGATTATATGCTTCAACTGATGAATGATTCTAGTTTGGATATGGCGGGTACACTTCCTTACTGACTTTTTTCAACTGTTATCCTTCTCTTTTTTTACTTTCTGCTAATGGCGGGTACACTTCCTTACTGCACTGCAGCATGGTTCTAACTTCTGGGCTACGCCTGAACGTACCCGACAAATCGTCAGATTTCAAGATCGTGCGGGTCAAGTTCGCGACTTTCTCGACTTCTGCACAAGGACATTGGCTTTAGTTTATAACACCATGTTTCCACGCAACCCTCCGCCAGAAACTCTCTCTGCTCTGATGGACAAATTCCGGGATGCTCCTCGGATCCACGATTTTGTGCAGGCCCAACTGACTGCTGGAGCAAGATTTGCCATGATTGTGTTGCAAGTCTGCTACCCGAAGTTAGACATGACCAAAATTGTCGCCAAGTGTCAAGCCAAACTCACTAAGAGGAGGAGGAACATTGATAAGATCAACGATGTTGTGACCCCTGTAGCTGAGGAGATGATGGATGAATTACTTCGGCTAGATGCTGAATTCTTTGTAAGAGGTAGGTATGCTGAACATAGGACTGGTGCTGCAAGCAATGAGAGGGTAAACATAGATGACATAATAGGTGATAACTGAAAATTTCTTTTCCCTTGCCGAATTTTCTTGATAGTGAGGATATGTATATTGTAAGCACAACCTATATTGTAAAACAACTTATACGTTTTTTGCTTCATCAAGCCGCCGAGCTTTTATTGGCCGGTGCTTATATCTTTATTGGTTTGCGAGCTATTTTTGCGCCAAGGCGAATAACTGTATTTTGCAGAAGTTTATATATATTGTTACTGCGGGTTGTGAGCCCCCGAGCCTGTCGACGAAAAAAGATGTATATCACAAACATCTTTATTATATTGCAGCACCGTGAGGCTGCCTCATTAAAAACCTTTCAGCCCCACTCGGTGCCCTGAAAGGAAAAGAGTGCGTCTGAAAAATCGCGGGTGTTTCAGTACATTGTATGTTTACAGGGAAGACTATATTTCGACTTTTGGCGTAAAAACGCCTAAGTTGCGCCACGTTCCAAGGATTTGGCTCGGCGAATCCTGTCTTCTTGTCCTTTATTCTGTACGCTCCTCCTTCAATTACTTCTGTGACGATGTATGGGCCAACCCATGGCGACTCGAGTTTCTCATGGCTATTTTGCGTAAGCCGAAGAACTAAGTCGCCTACCTGGAAGGATCTTGGTCGCAAACGTCGACTGTGTTAGTTTTTCAGGTCTTGCTGGTACTTGGTGACTCGTGATAATATTTCGTCTCGAGCTTCGTCGAGTGCGTCGATATCGTCCTCCAATGCCTTTCTTGAAGTTTCTTTGTCATATTCCTCTACTCTCGGAGAATTATGTTCTATTTCTATCGGCAGCACTGCCTCAGCTCCATGGACCAGAAAAAACGGAGTTTCCTGCGTCGATGTATTTGGTGTTGTTCGAATACTCCATAACACGCTAGGCAATTCTTCTGGCCAGGTATGTCGAGCTTTTTCCAATGGTGTTAGCAGACATTTCTTGATGCCGTTGCAGATGATGCCGTTCGCTTTCTCGACTTGACCGTTGGTCTGCGGGTGCGCAACTGATGCAAAGTGTAGTTTGATGCCTACCTCTGCACAATATGCCTTGAATTCCTTGGATGTGAAATTGCTACCATTATCGGTGACAATGCTGTGAGGGACTCCGAACCGAAAAACAATACTCTTAACAAACTTGATTGCAGATGCTGCATCTGGTGAGTTTATCGGCTTTGCTTCTATCCACTTTGTGAATTTGTCGACATCTACCAGCATATACTCGTATCCTCCTGGCCAAGCCTTGTGTAACTTTCCCACCATATCAAGACCCCATTGAGCGAAGGGCCATGACAGCGGTATTGGCATCAACTCTGCTGCCGGAGAGTGAGGTTTCGCGGCAAACCTTTGGCACGCATCGCAGGTACATACTATGTCCTTTGCATCCTCGATTGTTGTTAGCCAATAAAATCCTGCTCTAAAAACTTTGGCTGCTATAGCTCGACTTCTCGCGTGATGTCCGCACACTCCTTCGTGTACATCCTTCAAAATAAGCCTTCCTTCTTCGGGTGTGACGCATCTCTGTAGTACTCCCGAAATACTTCGTTTGTATAGCTCTCCTTTTACCACAATAAAGGCATTAGAACGTCTGATAACTCGCCTTGCTTCAACTGGATCGTCGGGTAGTTCTTTTCTTAAGATATATGCTATGTACGCCTGCATCCATGAAATTTGTATAATCATTATTACCTTAGGTTCCTCCTCATCTCCTGATGATGCTGCTGAAGCCCCCGAGGCTTTCTCATCCTTCTCCTTCTTCTGCTGTTTTTTCGCCTTGGTTGATCTTTCAGCTATCTCTTCCCAAAACACGCCAGGTGGTATTGCGGGACATTGCGACCCAATGTTTGCAAGAACATCGGCTTCATCATTGTTGAGCCTGCTAATATGATTTACCTCGCACCCGTCAAACAGCTTCTCGAGCTCATTATATACCTCCTTGTATGCTATCATGCAATCATTGACTGCGTCGCATTGATTCATCACTTGTTGAGCCACCAGCTGTGAGTCACCAAAGATTTTTAATCGAGTTGCGCCGCAAGCTTTCGCAATCTTCATCCCATGTATAAGTGCTTCGTACTCTGCTTCGTTATTAGACGCGTTTGGAAATGTCATCCGTAGTACGTACTTCAACTTGTTGCCTTGAGGTGATACTAGTATCACACCTGCTCCAGCTCCTTCTAATCTCTTGGACCCGTCAAAGTTCATAGTCCAAGTTCTCGATAAATCCGGAGGTCCCGTGTTTTGTAGCTCCATCCACTCTGCGATGAAGTCTGGTAAGATCTGTGACTTTATTGCTTTTCTTTTCTCGTATGTGATGTCCCGAGGGGAAAGTTCTATTCCCCAAAGGGAGACACGACCCGTAGCTTCTGGATTGTTTAATATGTTGGATAAAGGCGCCTCATTGACCACTATTATCGATGCGCCGAAAAATAGTGTCGCAGTTTTCTTGCGGTTGTAAACACTCCATATGCTAGCTTTTGGTACTGCGGGTATCGCTGTTTCGAAGGTGATAAAACTTCACTGACGAAATATACCGGCCTCTTGTCGTTGCAAATATTATGATGCAGTCTGGTCAAAACGATGACAAATTAAGAAAATGAGAGAACTTCCGGTGTGCCATTCGTAAGGGGCTGAGTTCTGTCTCTCTCTCACACACGCACGCACTGCACTCCATGGAGTTTTCCTTCTTCCTCTCTTTCAACCACGAGTACTGTGCTGACCACCTGAGGCGTGGCTACGATATATAACACGAGATGCTCCTTCTCCTTAGGCGCCACCAAGATTGGCGGTGTCGATATTGTACGCTTAAGATCTTCGAAAGCTCTGTCTGCTTCTTCGTTCCACTGGAACTTCTCTCCTTGTTTGATCAAAGCATAAAACCGTAACACCTTTTCTCCTAACCTGGCGACGGATCTGTTCAAAGATGCGACTCGCCCAGTCAGCTGTTGTATTTCCTTCAACTTTGTTGGCTTCCGCATCGTTACGATGGCTTGGATTTTCTCTGGATTGGCCTCGATTCCTCTTGCTGAAACTAAGAACCCGAGAAGTTCTCCCGCAGGAACGCCAAAGGAGCACTTTGTCGGGTTTAGCTTGAGGCAGAACTTGTCAAGGTTGTCGAAAGTTTCCTTCAGATTCTCGATCAACGTTGACCCCTTCTTTGTTGTTATGACGACATAGTCGATATAGACTTGTACGTTTTTGCCAATCTGAGTGGCGAGACACTTCTGCATCATCCGCTGGTATGTCGCTCCCGCGTTTTTCTGCCCAAAGGGCATTGTTCTATAGCAGAACACGCCATAAGGTGTTATGAAAGCTGTTTTGACCTCATCGTCTTCTTTTAATCTAATCTGGTTATAACCAAAATACGCATCCAGGAAGGAAAGACGTTCACAACCTGTCGTGGAGTCGTTAATTTGATCGATCCTTGGGAGGGGAAAGTGATCCTTTGGACAATGTTTATTGAGACACGTGAACTCGACGCACATGCGAAGGACCTTCGTGTTTTTTTTCGGAACCAGCACTGGGTTAGCTACCCACGTGGCCTCTGTATGTAACTCTTTGATAAAACCAGACTCTCTGAGTCGATTGATTTCTGACAGCATAGCTTTGCGGTTTGGTTCCGAAAAACGCCGCAAAGGTTGTTTAATTGGCCTCGCCATTGGATCCAAGTTGAGGTGGTGCTTGGCAAGTTCCCTGGGTACTCCTGGCATGTCGGCTGTACACCATGCGAAGATTTCCCAGCGCTCACGGAGGAACTCGACGAGCGCGCTTTCCTATGCGAGATCCATGTTTGCTACAATGGACGTCGTTTTCTTGGGATCTGTCGAGTGAATCTGCACCCCCTTAGAATCCTTGGTAGTGTCAAAGGTTGGTTCCCTGAGTGGCCTCCCTACATCTGGCAACACATCATAGTCAGTTGTTAACTTTGACGCCATATATTCTGCTTGCATCCCGTAAGTTTCTGACAGTCGATGAAAATCCTTGTCGCATTTATCAGCTAACGCGAAACTGCCTTTGACTGTAATCGGTCCCTTGGGTCCAGGTAGCCTCCACAACAAGTATGTGTAATGTGGTACCGCCATAAACCTGGCATAAGCTGGTCGTCCCAACAAAGCGTGATACTGCGACGGGAAATCCACAACTTCGAACTCCAGCCTTTCTATCCTGTAATTCTCTCGGGTTCCGAACTGAACATCTAGATTTAACTTCTCAAGCGGATAACTCGGCTTGTCTGGTGTGATACCATGGAAACGTGTGTCTGTTGATTTTAGATTCGCCAGGGATATGTTCATTTTCCTCAATGTATCTGCATAATAAGGTTTAAACTCCTGCCTCCATCTATGAATACTCGTGAAACGTCGAACCCTGCGATCACCGCTGCTAAAATCAGTGCTGATTGCCCTGGCCGAGGAACTTGCTGCGGGTGATCTACTATAGTGAAGCCAATGTCTTGTCCCGACCAATTCAGGTAATCAATTGTTGGTGGAGGCATCTTCTCTGCCATGAACACTTGTCGCGAAATTACTTTTCGAGCTCGTTAGATGGCTCGGCTTTCGAATCATCGAGACCACGCCATTGGTATCGATATAAGGAGGTGGGTTTGGAGCTGCCGCTATTTGTAACTGATGTCGATTTGCATCCGTAATTGCGGGAGGGGGTGGAAGGTGGATCTCACTCCTTGGCCCTTGAGGGTTTCGCTGTACTGCCTGCGCATTAGCATGCCCTGCATATCTGCTCAGCGCCTGGAAAGTTCGACAATCCTTCTGTAGATGTCCCGACTGCCTCTTCCCATTATTGTCGAGATAAAAATGCATTTGACATGGTCCGTTCATCATATCCTCGGGAGATATATATGGTCTCTGGAACCTTGATCCATTATTTTTCCTACTGATACGGGAGCCGTCTTTATTATCGCTTCGCTGCTCGCCACTCCTTTGATAATCATCTCGATTGTTTCCTCCATTGTTTCCTCGAAATACAGCCGATATTTGGCCAGGAGCATCATAATTCGAGAACTATCGAGGAAATCATCGCCTATTTTGAAAGTTTCGACTGCGGTCCTCCTCAGGCGACCTATGCCGCTTGTTGTGAACAACATCTTCTCCATCTGCCCACGGATTCGCTATTTCCATTAATGCTGATATTGTTTTTGGGTTGGTTCTTCCCAAATCCTCGACAAAATCTCTCCTTCGAATTCCAGCCACAAACGCATTTATTGCTCTCTCGTCAGATATGTTCTCTGCTGAGTTTTTGATAATATTCCACCTCTGGATGTACTTTCTCATTGATTCGTCGTACTTCTGCCTGCAAGCCCTCAACTCCTATAATGATGCGGGTTTTTTGCACGTGGATCGGAAATTCTTCACGAATATATCCTCGAAACTGTCCCAACTGTCGATGGACCCTGGAGGCAGCTTTTTTATCCTTGATCGTGCGGCTCCACTCAGGTGAACTTGGATGCTCTGCATGGCTGTTGCTCTCGGTTCCACCTATTAGTTTTACCGTCTCGAGATAATCAACTAGCCAGTCCTCAGGATCTTGCAAGCCATCGAATTTTTTGAAATTATCGGGCCCTGAAGGAACTCGAGTTTTTCGGACTCGTCTTGTAAAGCACGGTAGCCCATACATATCCTCTTCATCAGTTTCTGGGGAATGCCGACGCTCCCTTCTGTCCTGTCGCGCTCTGTCCACCCTCGCTTGAGTTGCTGCGTCTCTTGCCCCACTCGTTCTCGCGGGATCTTGCACTGCTGCAGTAGGTCGTGGACTATTTTGCCTTGCGGATCCTTCGGGAGGCGAATTTGCGAACGCTGTTCCCATGGCTCCAACTCCTGCCATGGACATGTTATACAACGCCTCTCTTGGATCTCCGGGAGGTGGCCTGGATGCGAGGATGAAAGCTTGCGTCGCCATGTATCCAGCTTCTGGTGTTTTGGGAATAATATTCCCCCTCGTGTCGATTGACATAAAGGACATGTCGAGATTTTGAACTAGATACTCCCTGTCAGCCTCAGGTATATTTTGCAGCCGAGATCTTGCTCTATTTCGAGCTGCTCTGTGACTATCTCCCGAAGTACCTGATTGTCGGCTCAACTCCGCCCTTCGCACCGCTTGACGCGGAAGGCGCGGCTTGTCTCCTATCCAGCTCAATTTTCTGTTTTTCGAGCTCCCGCCTGGTACGGGCAAGTCTATATTGGTATGCTTGTAATTCTTCAGGTGTCGCCGTTACGGTCATTGGCTCTGTGTCATCAATAGCTCTTGCAACTCTATCCCACACTACCTGCGGAAATTGCACCATGTCTCGTGTTCCGGGTCCGATATGTTTGGTTACCAAACCTCGTGTAAGATCCGCAGGATCGACGTACGGATTTCCCGCGTTGTCGAAGTTCTCTGATGTCTCCTCCTGTGGGCGACTTGTATCTCCAATTGCATAGATTTGATGGTATTTTGAATTTTCAACTTTGTCGGGATTGGTGACACCGTCATATAGATCGGTGAAGACCTCTCCAACAATAATGGATCTGTCGATGAAGTTGAAGCTGTCGGTGCTGCTTATATCAGAGTCCGCAGACGACTCGAAGGACATGTCGCCGAAGATCTTGGCGAGCTTTTCACTTGCCGTAGTGTTGATGAAGCGTGGCGGCGAAATCTCCTCGTCGCCCGTCTCGGTTGATGACGTTGAGTCCGAAAAATCGGAATCGACCTCCGACAATCCCGACGAAATCGGAACTTCGAGACGATACATCCTTCTTTCTCGACGCGGAAGTGGAACTTTCCAAACATCATCTCCATAGGCTCCTCCAGATACGCATATGCATCCAAACGGGAGGGCGGGTGAGGAACAAAATCGACTAGATCAGTTTCGATCTGTTTACCTCTATCCATCGCGTTGCTTGCTACCGAAGAAGTTGACGATCTTGAACGTGCCATCGAGATCAGCTCCTTGTCGCCTCTAATTCCCACAGACGGCGCCAATTGACAAGGGATTAACTAGTCAATGCCTACAAGTTGTAGACTAGGGTTTTGTCGGAAGTAGAGGGCAAGTAGATCTCGAGGGTTTCAGCCGGAAAAGTACTCGACTGCTTATGAAAACTAGGGTTGTGTTGACAATGAATCGATCATCTCTTTGTCCCTCGACTCCCCCTTATATAGGAGGTGGAGTCGAGGGTTTCGTATTACACAAGTTTACAGATTCCGGGAGACTCTCTGAGTTCAACCCGTAAAGTTACAAATCTCTACTTTCCTAATACAACTCTATCTTTCGTTAACAGCTAACTGTGCTTCCAAACTTCATATTTTTCGACCTGTGGGCCTTCAGTAAACCCCGGGTACCATCTTCAGCAGGTCCATTGGGAATGCATATGTCACTTAGGCCTAATGGATTCCCTCGGGGTTAGGTCTACAAAATATCAATTCTAGTTGATCTTTATTAGAACCGTAACTAGTACTATTGTGTAATAGGAGGCAATTAAAAGATTGCCCGGCTCAATATGAATCATCTATATTAATTCTCTAATCTTCACAATCCATATACTCTCTTCTATCTCTTTCTATTACCAGACACGCATCCACAAACCGCGGTGTCTTGAAGCTCCTCTTCCATTGATTCCTTACCTCTATCCCTCCCTTCCTGCTTTTCTTCCTCATTCCCTCCTCCTCTTCTACTTGATTCGGCAAGGACTTTAAATAACATGATAACATATGTAAACATGGAAAGCGAGAAATATGAATGTCATGATAACATATGTGAACATGGAAATCTAAATACCATGATAATGCCAAACATTAATTTAATATTTACATATCATACTATCACTTTATTAATTAGCCAAGTAAATGATTTATTTCGAAAACATGGAAAACGATTTACATATAAAAGAATATTCATCAAGTACAAAAAATCACGTGTTTTGAAAAATGTTCAAGGGTCTTCAAAAGGAGTTAATGGATTTGAAAAGAAATGGACACAAGTTCAAAAAAGTATTCGCAACTTTAAAAATGTCCGTATGTTTTAAAGAAATCATGGTTGTTCCATGGGTTCAATATAATGTTCGCGGATTTGGTATTCATGTATTAGACGAGAAATCAAGGAAAAAATCAAAACGAAAGAAACAGAAAAATAGGACGAAAGAAGAAAAAAAAAAGACCAAAGGGAAAAGCCCCCGGTTTATATTTATATTACTGTAGAAAAGTTCAGGGGTTGTGAGTGCATAGGCTCAAACCCACGCAGGCAGGCATCATGCATCAGCCCATGCCCACCGAGGCTATGGCTTGATTCTCACTAAGTGAAAGAGGAACCGGAGAAAACAACCAGACCGGCCCACGCGGGGCGAGTCGGGACTAGTGCTCACACTCTCTAGGCGCGCATGCTGGGATGAAGCGCTCGCTGGGCTGGGCTCTAGGCCACTGAGCTGAGAGAGAAAGAGAAATGGAGGGAGACAGTGGCAGCTTGATTAGGTGAACAAACAGAAGCAATTCGGGCTGCCATCGTCCGATGCAATCGGACGGACTAGATACACGAACGTTCCTCTAGTTAGGGTTTATGTTCTCTCGCTGGCGACGCCGATGTTGAGACCTATCGTCCGATCCCTGGCTGCTTCTCGCCGCCGATCTACCTCGGGCTGATCAAGGGGAGTCTCCGCACTCCTGCCCGGCCTTGGGACGTTTGTCCGGTAGGTTACACGGTTTAGGGTTTCATAAAAAAACACGGAGAGATCGTTTCGGCATGGCGACGGAGAAATCATCAACCAACTCGCCGGTGTACGCCGCCGAGGCGGCTATCACCTGTGAACCAAGATGATGTTGCAGCCATGATGGTGAAGCTAGGAATCACGGAGGCCGATCTGGACGATGTGGTTTTTGAGGAGGAAAATCAATCGGAAGAGGTAACACGCTGGATGGCAATTGTAAGAGTTCATACTGATTCCGATTTCAGTCACTTCTGGTTCTGCAAGAACATGAGATCGGCTTGGGATTTAGCAAAGGAAGTGAAGACCAGGGTAGTTGAGGAGAATCTTTTTGTGATGCAATTCATGTGTCTTGGAGATTGGGACAAGGTGATGAACGGAGGACCTTGGGTTTTCCGGGGGAAAAGTGTTCTAATGGCACTATATGATGGATTTACCAAACCATCCTCCATTGAGTTGAACACACTCCTCATGTGGATCCAAATTCATGAAGACGCTAGCAAGCAAAGTCGGAGAGTATGTCAGCCAGGAGCCTCCTTCAACAAATTTTGTTGGAAATTTTTACCGCGTTCGGGTTAGAATTGACGTCAGGAATCAACTACAGAGGGTGGTGTCAATTATCTGTGCATCCATGCTAGAAGGAGAGAGCTGTTCCTTGTTAAATACGAACGTATCCCAGACTTGTGTTCCCTTTGGGGCATGTTAGGGCACTTGCATACTAAACACGGTGACGGAGTGCATGATCCGTCAAAGCTTGTATTCAAGGACCTCAAAGCTGGTTATGCCTGGAGGCCGAGAGGAAGGCCGGCCAGCCACGGCGGTCGGGGCGCAGGCCGAGGGAGAATGGGGCATAATAAAGAGGATAATGGTGCTGCAGATGAAGAACTGAACGGACTCAGAGACATGAGTGACGATGATTCCGATGGGGTTGATCCTAATCGAAAGAGGGGACCGCTTCCGGCCCCTGGAGTGATCGATAACACGGCTCAAGGCGAAGTTGGTGACCTACTGAACAAGTTTCAACTGCCTGGAGCTTCTAACCAGGAGGTACCTCCCAGTTCTCCGATCAAGAGGGATCTGAAGAGATCCAAAACTAGTCTAGTTGATGGTGCTCAGACCAATGGAAGTGAATCACAAAACAATGGATCGGCGGGCTCCCATGGGGGGTTCCGCTTGGATCAATGAATCTCTTCAGCGTTAACTACCGGGGAGCGGGCAATGCCTCGACAGTTAGAGAGCTTAGGGACTTTGTCTCAAAGTTTGCCCCTGTTATTTTATGTATTCAAGAAACACAAATTAGCAAAGTCCGTACTGGAGCTTTAGCAATTTCTTTGGGTTTTGATCGCTCTTTTGCAGTTAGTAGTGATGGTAGAAGTGGAGGTTTAGACATGTACTGGAATAATGATTTAACTCAGTTTTGGGTTACTTAAAGTATCATATTGATGTTTCAGTTACGGGACTAGATGAATCTGATTGGAACTTCAGTGTATGGAGAAGCCCAGGTTAATGAACGCTACAAGACTTGGGACACTTTGAAGGCAATATGCAGTACTAGCCAGCTTCCTTGGTTGTGTCTAGGTGACTTCAATGAGGTATTGCGAGCGGAAGAACATGTGGGTGTCGGTCAGCGCACACATACGCAAATGCAGACTTTTTGTGAAACAATAGATGTGTACAATCTAATAGACCTAGGTTATGAGGGTCACTTTTAGACCTAGGAGAAGAAGGTGGCATGAGGCTCTTACACTAGGGTGCGCCTAGATCATGCCCTGGGATCGGCAGAGTGGGGAGCCCAGTTCCCACTTGGTAGCATAACACATGTGAATACAACAACCTCTGATCATTGTGCGTTGCTAGTTCAACTCTCTGGAAGTATTCAACATCAAATCAAGCCGCAACCTTAGTTTCGCTATGAAGAGATGTGGGAGCGCCATGAAAATCTGAGACCTACCGTGGTGGAAGTTTGGAAGGAGCAAGGTTCGTGTGTGTCTGTTAATGATGTCCGGAAGAAGCTATCAAGCCTGGCATGGGACCTTGGGAGATGGGGTGCTGGAACTTTCGGGAGTGTTCGAAAAGAAATAAAAAACTTGAAGCAAGAACTTGATGAGCTAAGAAACAACCCTTCTCGAGTTGGCCCATGCCCTAATGAGATCAACATTAGTGACAGGCTTGTTGAGCTATACCACCGAGAGGAAATTATGTGGCGTCAGAGGTCACGTGTTGACTGGTTATCACATGGTGACAAGAATTCCAAATTTTTCCATCAGCGGGCGAGTATGAGAAGGAGATTTCTTTAAATCAATTCTCTTGCAAGGCAAGATGAGCAGATCACTGAAGATCCGAATGAGATGCAATCAATGACAGCTGAGTTTTACGAAAACCTATACACGTCTGAAGGGGTACAAGACATGAACCTGGTGCTTGATCATGTTCCTAGGAAGGTCACACGTGATATGATTGATATGCTATCCTCTCCTTACAATCCTGATGAGGTCAAGAGGGCTCTCTTCCAAATGTTCCCCTCAAAAGCGCCGGGGCCGGACGACTTCCTAGCTCACTTCTTCCAGAGGCACTGGGATATGTGGTACTGATGTCACAAAGGCTGTCTTGCGCATTGTGGATGGTACGAAGTCCGCAGAAGGCATAAATGACACCATCTTAGTGATTATTACGAAGGTAAAGGATCCCACGCTTTTGGCACAATTTAGACCCATAAGTCTATGTAATGTGTTTTATAAAATAGCATTCAAAGGTTATTGCCAATCGTCTGAAGCTCATCCTTCCAGAGATTATATCTGAAGAGCAATCTACTTTTGTGGGGGAAGGTTAATTACTGAAAACATTATTTTCGGTTATGAGTGTCTACATTTTATGAAGAGGAGTAGATCAAAGAATAACAGTTTTTGCGCCCTAAAATTGGACATGATGAAGGCGTACGATCGAGTAGAACAGGATAATTTGGAGGCCATTATGTTGAAGTTGGGCTTCGCCCAACAGTGGGTCTCGATTATGATGAGCATGGTCAGATCGGTATCTTTCTCGGTCATGTTGAATGGAACCAGATTGGAGGGTTTCGAACCATCAAGAGGTATAAGACAAGGTGATCACATCTCACCCTATCTATTGTTATTAGCAGCGAAGGGCCTTTTGTGCCTTTTAAAAGTTGATGATAATTCATCTCATCTCGATGGCATCAAAGTGGCTACATCGGCACCACCGGTTAACCACTTGCTGTTTGCGGATGATTGCCTGCTATTTCTTAAGAGTAGTAGTGAGGGAGCGGAGGAGTTGTCTAGCTTGTTGAAAAATATTGTCGTGCATCTGGCCAGAGGATAAACAAGGAGAAGTCCTCAATTTATTTCACAAAGGGTTGTCCACAGAACTTGCGTAATGTTATAAAGAATATATTGGATTTCAACAATGAAGCTCTCAATGAAAGGTACCTGGGTATGCCCACGGATGTGAGGACTTCTAGGTCCGGCACTTTCAAGTTTCTGAAAGATAGAGTGTGGGGCAAGGTTTCTGAAAGATAGAGTGTGGGGCTACGGGTTCGGTGAACTGATTTTTTTTGCCAAACTAAACTGTTGATGATGGTTTCTGAAGTGCTGCTCGTACTATACGTCCAACTGTCCAAGGAAAGGCTGATATAGGGAACAAAAAGACGACAACGACCTTCTCCATGACTTTATCTGAATGCTACAGGGTATGGTTATATATTATTATCTGTATTTTAACTTTTACATTAATCTCGATTTTATATTTTACATTTAATCATGATTCGACAATGCTTGTCGTGATTTTATCAGAAATAGCATGTGTCTACATATTCAAAAAATAGCGCTACGATCAGTGGCGGAGGCAGGATTAAATTTGAGGTATGGCGGAGTCGATAAACGAGAAAATGGAAGACTCCGCTAGATAAATTTACTTTGCGTTCAACAGGTACAATCTGAATTCAAAGTATTAAAATAAAGTATTTGCAATCAAAATACCTCACTGAATAGAAACTACATGAATAACTGACTAACAATTTAAGTATAGTTAAACAAATGAATGATCTGCATAAATAGAGGAACGGTAGAAAAGGCATGATTTAGTAACTAGCCGCATGTTACTGAGTGAAAATAAAATGCATAAAAATAAGAATTTTAAGTCACGGTGGCAAAAGCGCTATTTATTTCTCTACCAAGAAATTTACGGGAGCCAGCCAAGATGAACCCAATAAATTAATCATTCAGAGCACAATAGTAGACTTTGTATTGAAGCTTATTCGGTTAAAAACAAGATTAGTTCCATAATTCAAAAGGCAAATTAGTTCTGTAATCAAATACCTTGCATTATGTACATGGTGTTCTTGGCGCCATGTCCTTACTCGTTCAGTCCGCCTCACGGCCTTGCCGGTTGCGGCCTCGTCTCGTCACCGGCGGCCGCGGATCTGGCTGCTGGCTTGCCGCTGCGGGGTTGCGCCCTGCCGTGTTGCGCCAGTGCCGCGTCCGCTCTGCACAATCGTGACTTTGTGAGGGTTTCCGTGATTTCAGTCAGAATAGCCGAACTGGAAGTTGTCGATAGCAGGATCGTGCGATCGTTTCTGCCTCTTGATGCCACTGGATGCGCAGGCACAGCCCAAATAATTTAGTGGTTTACAAAATCAGGCAGGCCAAATAGTGAGCAGGCCCAGCACGGGATTGTTTCTTACCGGTTCGCAAACAGCAGGGAGATCCCCATCGATGGCAGGAGGCAGGAGACAAACCTGAACAAGAACTGAACCTCACTCATATATACCTACTATTTGCGCAAAATTTTAGGTATGGCGGCTGCCAAACCTTGCCATATTGCTGGCTCCGCCCCTAGCTACGATACTTCACCCGTAGCAACGCATGGGTATTTAGCTAGTTAACCTAAGATGCGATGGCACGTCAAGCAAAGGTCTTCGATCGACTGTCATCTCCCTCAGCCCTCCACCACGCACACGAGGCCCGGCCGGGGGAGGATAAGACGAGTAGACGACATGATCATGCACGGTGGTGGGCGGCTACGCGTTCTAAGCTCAGTGTGCGCGCGCGTCAGCGGATCCAGCCGCGTTGGCGCGGCGGTCGGGGGCAGAAAGGGCAAGGTAACTGCCGGTCCGGCCGGCGCCAGAGTGCTCGGCGGTGGCCCGCGTCAGGTGAGTGTGCGTTGGTGGCCCGGCCGGCCGGCCACCCGGTCCCGCGTTATCCTGAAACCTTGTCGACCCAAGGTCCCGTCGGTTTGGTGCTCTCCTTCGTGGCTGTTGTCGAGCGGTGCGTGGACATGATGACGCCCGGAAATGGTTGCTGCTGCCTGCTAGAGAAGACGCCCGCGTGCGCCTGTAGCACTCAAAGCACTCTGGCCTGATCGCCTCTTACACGCTGTCACTAGTCTGCACCGAGAAAAGTAAGTGCAGGTAGGTCGCTAGATCGACCTCGATGAAGATATACCGCAAAAGGCAGATGTCGGACATGGTCGGCGGTGAGGTCGACCCACCGTAAGTAAGATCGCCGGGCAGCTCTATCTTTTCATAATGGATGAAAGGGCGGCCACCATTATTATCGCGGGTTGAATACAATGAGAGCTCTAAATCTTGGCCATAGGTTCAATTCGGTTCCCAGGAAACACCTAAACTTCCTCGCACGGTGGAACTGATCCCTTGCTCGCAGGGTCGAGCTGATCACTCGCACATTTGCGCTAATTAGTAAGATTGTGGACAGCATATATACAAAGCACTAGTAGGGTTATAAGCGGACGTCCCGCTTTAAGCCGGTGAAAGCATATGCTAGTTTAAACTAAACTAATTTGCTAAAAGAAGTTATTCCCTCATATTCATAATAATTGTGTTTAGCTTAAATTTGAACTGAACTCCTAAGAGGATCTTTAGCAGACACCCCAAACCCCAAATACGCGTATTTAGGTCACCCAAATGCGTTTTGTAGGCTGAAAAACCACCGCACAACCCAGACACGCCAAACGGAAACATAGGGTTTTGCAAATATCACAATCAGTCAATTAATACAATAATTTTTTTAGTGCCATACAATACAACAATAATCCAAATTATTACAACAAATATTTATTGTTATACAATAGAAACAATAATCCGAATTACAACAACAATTTAACAAATAACAAATGGTTGGAAATACAAATAAATTCTAGTTGCCGTGCCTCTAACAATGGTGTTAAATGAGATCTATGCAACACATTGATATCATTGAGAGAATCAGGCAAACAAAAAACTGTGCCAAATCCAAATATCCCGTGATAAAACTGCCTCAAGCATGATCGTTGGTTCTTTGCTCGTGCCACACTACAATCCTTGGGAAGCTTTTGGACAATTTTTTCCATGCCAGTGCATACAATCAATGCTACCTAGCATAGCTGGGCAATCTTCGTTCTCTGCCATTAATATAACGGTATCTTCTTCACTGGGAGCTCGAAGATACGTCAGCCCAAACACACGCATCATAACTTTGCAAAAACGACGGACGGATTCCATCTCGTATCTTCACCTGTGCGAAGATACTCATCGGTATAGTCTACCGGAATGCCGTAGGCGAAGATTGTAAAGGTACATTGCCCCTATGTGTGGTTTTGGTAATTAATGACAACTCCTATGGACTAATGTTTTCATTGAGTTTATATGAAGGAATATTTCATAGGTACTACTTGTAGTACATGTGTTGGGTTCAAGTATGGATGCCATGAAGATAAAAAATACACTTTGAGTATTGGCATCAAGATCATCGATTTGAAGACATATATGTGATATTATCAAGAAGAAGAAATGAAGATGGAGTTCTTATGTGGAACTCAATATTAGCCATGCTCTAGCTTATGTGTTAAGAAATGAATGATCAAGATAGTATGATAGAGCATGAAAAGATACAAGGTTGACCAATACAAAGAGTGAAGAATAGATTCAAGTTTGGTCAACACATGAAGCATGAAGAATGTGCCACGTGAAGTCGTGTGGTATGGTAAGCCTTGTAAATTATGATTCATGAACTAACCCATCATATATGTGCCCTTGTGTTGTCGATGTGGGTTAGGTATCTTTTCATGGGCATGCATCAAAAGTGAGACCTCATATAGCCCATGAGAGGATGACATCAAGTGCTTATCGTCATCAAGGTTGAGTTGGGCAAGTTCAAGTTGAGCATCTCAAGAGGATCATATGCTTGAAGCTTGCCGTCCATGTGGTGATAATGGACATGTGAAGATGTGCATTAATTGAGCTTTCCCATCATGGTGTATGAGTGAAGCTTGAAGAGTTATCATCAAGATCAAGCGGGATGCGCAAGGCAAAGGTATGGCCTTGCTAGGTTTTCCTTTTACCGGTCTCAAGGTGGTTGTTGGGAGACCGGATTATAGGATAGATAGCCGCACTATCAAGAGGGGTTAGGGAGCTCAATCCTTTGCATACTTTGCATATCCATATTGCTTCTTGGTATTTCTCTGTGTGAGGTTCTTGAGCTTGTTGCTAGCTTTTCAACAAGTCCAAGTTCATCAAAAACGGAATCCGCATGCATCTTATATTGCGTTTTCGAGTTTGGACTTCTTTACCGTTTCTTGATGGTGGGAGACTCCCTCTCTAGAATCATCTAAAATATTCTGTTGGGGTTCTATTTGTTGTTAACTTTCCAACAAAATTGGTTTCATGTCAATCGGAATTCAGGAGCATTTTCTATTTAAAAGAAAAAGGAAAGCTTTTTGGGAGTCCTGCAGTCCGGCCCACCGCCCGGCACCGCTGGGCCAGCCACCAGCCTGCCCGGTAACGGGGCTGCGATTTTTCAGTTCTGGCCCGCACCTGGTTCACCCTTATCCCCGACACACTAAAGTTTTCCTGCACCGGCGGTATTGGGTCATCACCGGCGCGGCCGAAACATGGCGCGCCGGTAGTATTTAGCACCGGCAGGCACGTTTTTTGATGTGTCGGCAATAATATTTGCGGCTATAGGCCTTTTCCTAGTAGTGTACGCCGGGATCTGCATCGGCGCGTGGCAACGGCGGGAGGTGGGGGAAGAGGGAAAGAGAAGGAGCTG
>NW_025900475.1:0-39259 GCF_022539505.1 Lolium rigidum | reverse complement strand
GCAAGTTCATCACTTGCTCATGTCATTTGAGTATTTTTATCAAATTACTTGCAAAGTACTATGTTTATCACTATTGCATAAAAAGCAAAACCACTATTTTCATAACTATGAATATGACTAAGTGGTGGGCAATGGAACCATGGATTGTGTTGATATGGTGGAGGTTCCATTGCAAGGGTTTATATCCATCTAGGATTAAACAACAAATGTCGTCCAGTGATTCTTGTGCCGTAATACCCGTGTTAACCATAAGATCTGGAGTGGGATGGAATAGTCAATCGTATTTCCACCTCTTGTACATCAACGGACGCGCTTTACCGTAGAACACTTGTATTCCAAGGGGGCAAGCGGTAGGCTGGGGAAGCCTTAAGTCCCCACGGCAGAGACCGTAGAACACTTGTTGCCCGAGGATCAGGTTGTAGGGTGGGGGTCCCAGCAAAGTCCCCACGGTATTGCGGTCTATGATGGGTTGCAGCTACCGGCGAAGGAGTTTATGGTAAGAGCCCAGAACTGTCGTCGTGGTCGGTGTCCACCCTAAAATGGGAATAATGTGATCGACGAGGACCCAGGGTCGGGGTATGCAACAAAGGGTGGGTGTGTGAGGTAGCGGAGGAATATGATTGGCTAGGATCTTATACCGGGCCTCACACTGAAGGAAGTGTGGACGGAAAGCTGCCCGGTTGGCACCAAGGTTAAGATCTCTTATGGGTAAAGCAACACACCTCTGCAGAGTGTAATGAATCGTGACCTGTCACTCCCTGTTCCGGGTTTGGAACTGCGAACGCTGCCGGAAAGGAACTCCATGAAGTTCTAGTAAACCGGTGAAGGCTGACGGACATAGTTCTTCTAAATAAAAGCAACCTTTTAAAGAAATGATTATGAAAACCTGGTCTAATACCGTAGCTAGTGCATTAAACACCTCTTTTCTATAATGAACTTGTTGAGTACGCTCGTACTCATACCACTCTTAAATCCCCTGCTTAGACTGTCTGAATCGACTGGAGGATGACAACGACGACCCTGAAGGAGCCGAAGTCATCGGCTATGAAGAACCAGACCTCTCAGGAGGTATCGAAGGAGTAGACTAACTCATAGTCTATGGAACCGGGGAGGGTTCCGGAGGAGAGCAAGCTTAGACCTATCGAGTAGTAGTAGTATCCGAGCAGTACGAACTCTTAGTACTTAACTGCTCGAGGAGAATAAAATGTATAACCTAGTAAGACTTCTATATTGTAAGTTGAGTTGGGTTCGCCTCGAACCCAGGAGTATCCCTCTTAGGACCCAAGAGGAGCTCCGAGATGATATGTACATGTTGCTTGTAATAATAAGTGAATGAGTTATGGACCTGCTATGTTCTGTTGTACTACTCTGATGGATGTAATATTTGCGGATTGGTACTTCGTGAATGTTATATCAACGACGGGCATACTACAACATGTAGTGGTATGCAGGGTCACCACACATCTTAACTGTCCAATCTTACTAAACATCTCTCGCTTGCCATCCAGCCATCCGTTATATACTTACAAAAAAACGACAACAAGCAGAAACGGGATTGCCATATTAATGGAACTACCATAGTCACGGGATTTGCCATAGTTAATACATGGAAATAAATCAAGCAATCAGCAAATTGATCACGGGATCGGCATAGTCAATAGTGATGAGACAATCAATGGATGAATATATGGAAAGCAATCAGACAAAGAACCGTCAGTGATTGATGCGATCCCATCAACAGTTGTCTAGAACATATGGAAATCAATTAGGACAATATGATCGGAAGGACGGTACATGGAAAGCAATCAGAACAGAATCACATGCACATATTTGCCATAATTCAAATGAAAACATCGGAGTCGTTCTGATTAATCTTTAGCGGGTTAGGCTAGCTTGGTCGCTATGGTTGTCCTGCACAACTTCGTCAACAAACTTGCCCAGCACCGCCATAATCACAAGAATTCAGATAAATATGGAAAGCAATCCCGGTTAGCGATCGGTGATGGTTGGTGGTGCGTCGCTCCCTTCTCAAACTCGTATGATCTGGCAAATTTATCTCACCAACGCTCTCGCTACTCTCATTGGTTTCTTGCCTCACTCCTTATCCCCGCCAGGCCGCCACCATCGCACCCTCTCCGGCCATCCGTCGGCTGCCACCGCTCTTGCTAGACCAGCTCTCTCTCCTCTCACATTCACGTGACACCGAGTCCGACTCCGACGTCTTTGCCGAGCTCACCGCGTGGACCTCTCGCCTCTCATCTCAAGCTCCAATAAAAATGCACTTGTGCTGCCCTAGGTCCAAGGAAGCGATCTTACTCCTCCTGCAGTTTCGAGGAACATTCACGAGAAGAGAGGCCCGTGTGCTGCCCTAGCAAATATGAGATACCGATTATGATGAACCAGAGGTCGTTGAAGAGACCACGCCTCAGGTGGCGACTGCTACAACACAAAGATTACTTGCCTTGACTAGTTAGTGTATACGTGCAACGCACGTCTTGTTTACCTACATGCACATTTATTTTTGGCAACCCAAGATGATAGAGTAAGTGGCCACCGTCACCGATAATTCAGAACAACAATGATGTAGTAGTGCATCTCCTTTCATCAATAACATATGATTCACAAGCAATTCCAAACTTCCAAGACAATGACCAGTGAATCACAATGTTGCAGATTTACCATAATTTGTGTGTGATTTAGCATATGGGAGCCATTTGCTGATTTGCGTGCAGAACTCGACTTATACATACAGATAGAAAAAGTAAAACCATAACGTTCTTTAAAGGAGACGCCCATCTTTCCAAAACTTACGTCGCCGTTGCCGAGAGGATGCAACCCCGTGGCGTCACCACCTCTCCGCCAAGCATCGCAAAGAAGTAGGTATCTAGCTCGCCTCGCTGTGTAGGCTTGTTAGCGCTGCCCATCCCCTGTACTCTCCACAATACATTCCCGTGTAACAAAAATCGGGCCTTGAGGCCTTTCACCTTTGTGATATGAAATATGTTCAGGTGAGGATTAGCTCCTTCCATTGAAAATTAGAAAAAGAACATGTAGAAAACCTGATAATTTCATCGATGGAGGTCACGGTAGTAATATTGAGTATTGTGTCTCCTTAAATTCTTGGGAAAAGAAGCATTGTCTCCGTATGTTTTTTTGTTTTCTGAGAATCAAACTCAAGTTCAACAATACACCATCACTTGGTAATCGACAAAGAAATGACGTCCCCGCAACCTGGAAATAAACAAATGAATAAATAAATATCAGAGTAAGAATACTGGATGGGAGACATATCAAAAGCATACAGCAAACATTGCAATCTGCGTTGACGATCTGATTCCAACACCCTATTGTTATGTCATGTAGCAGAGAAAAGGAAATGAAATTTCGAAGTTACTATCAGAGACTTCTTATGGAAAGACATACATTTGTATAAACCCCTTTTAAGGTGTGGGATAGAAAGAAAAGAAAGAACTGTTTGCCTTTGATATTATATTTTGCTAGCATCGAGTTGTTCTGAAAATATTAGTGATCCAGCTCAGATTATATGGTATATGTTAGTATAACTATACTTCTATATATATAGCAAAATAATATCTCCATATCAAATATCTCGTATGGTAACAATATAAATACATATTTGTGCCAAATAGGATTAAATTGGGGATGGATCCTTCATTAATGATAATATCCCCTTCTTGTACTCCAACAAATAATCTATGCTGCAAAACTGAATTAGACGATTAATATGTAACTATTCATAAACAAATTTGGGGTTTAATCTCTCAACTGAACCAAGGAGTATCTAGAACAAAATCCAAATAGGAAGCTTTGTACCGATTTGTGGTTTAATATCTCAATAATCTGGCCAATGCTTAATTAGAATGGCTTTCTTACTTTTCCTTCACTAGTACAAATGCCATTGCGTTGCTACGGGTACTCAAATTTTATTTCTCAATGTATATATAATTCACAACTCACTATAAAAATTTAAAACAAATCAGAGATATCATAATATACTACAAGAGAGTGGATTTGGTGATCAGGTGGGTACGTGTGCATGCATTCGTTACCGTTGGATGCATATCAGCACCGTTGCATCAACTAACATCCGCTAAACGTTCGTTTGTGATGTTGTCACGTCCTCCTCCACAGCCCACACCACCGCGCTCACATCATTAGATAAAACCAAAAATCTATGCGGTGGAAAGGGGTAAGGCAGGCTGTTGGAGAGCGTTGACCTTGCCCGTACGGCGTCCTCGCAACTCCCCTCGTCCGGCCGGAGCTCACGACCTCCCCGTCCCAGCCCCTTGCCGCGACGGCCGCGGCCACCACGTCCTCGACGACGCCGTCCGCGGCCGAATCCACCACGCCCTGCCGCACTGCCTCCGCCGCCATCATCTTCCCCCAGCGAGGAGCATGTCCCGGACCTTCTATCGGAGGCGCTGTGCGGCCAGGCGGTGCTCGACGCCACCACCGACCCCTCCGCCGCCGTGGGCTCCGCGAAGAAATTTCTTGCCGCCGTGGGCTCGTCCAATTCAGCTACAATCGCCGGAGCGGGCGGGCAGGAGGATCTCGTCGGGGCGGGTGGAGGGTGTCGGCAGAAAAATCGTGCTTCCAATCCCTACCGCCTCCCCAGCAACATCCGCGTGCCGCCACTGCGCCCAACAAGGCAGCAACGGCCGCCGCCGCTTGCGCTCGCACCCACCCACATGTCGTAGGCCCAAATTTTGCATCTTTGTTTGCTCTTTTCTCTCAGCTGCGGTCAATTTTATTGTGTAGCTACCATGGACGCGAATAATTGTTCCAGGACTCGATCATGGTGTTAGAACGAAAAATCCATCTCAATCTATTACTTCTTTCGGCAGCAGAGTAGCGGACGGGGACAAATCTCCGGCTGTCCGGCTTGCCGCTGCCGGCTAGAGGCGCGACATCCGAGCGAAGGCGACGGGAGAGACGAGCTTGACCGGATTAGATCGATGTCTCCCCAATTAATTTGAGCCGGGATGGGAAGCGGCGGAGTGGATGGTGGCGTGGGCGTCGACCATGCTCTCAAGTTGGACCACTACATCTGTCTTGGAAGAGAAAAGGGAATAAAAAATGAATCGCTTTCTTCGCACGCTAACGGCAGAATAAGCGGCGTTAGACACGTGTCGGGTAGGAAGCGCGTGCTCACCTACCCATATGATCACCAAGCTTCATCCGTATACTACAACATGATAATACCAAATATAATACCAATATAACATTGTAACTCCAACGATGATAAATTTAGCATGTTCCTTTCTGAATCCAAAAACACAACTCACATAATTAAGCCTTTTTGAAGAAAGGCAATCATCATTGACATGAGATGAAACACATCTACCTAATTTTGGCCACTTCAGATGCAAGAAGTTTGTAACAATGGTGACACAAACATCACCGTATCAAATCAACACCACACTAACCTAACTCAAACAATACGCTAGGCACAACTCTAAAACAACTCAAAAGTCAAGGTACTTCCCTCTAGAAGTCATGTCCATGCCTACCACTCTCTTATTGTTGCTGGCGATGGCTTCTGACGTCCCGTGCTTCATGGGTAGCTTTGCTTCCACGGGCCTTGGTACCTCAAGAGGCGTGCTGCAGCGGATGACAACCCAGTTCACGCCCTCGAAGAATAGATGTTGTTTTATCTCCGTCGCACCTCTCTTCACACCAAGACACTGTTGCGGTTCCTTAGCTAGGAGCCCCCTGATGAGGTCCCTGCTAGCGTAGCTTGTGGATGGTGATTAAGTAAATTTTAGCTGCTGAGTGCTGGCATTGCCGCTGGGAGGGAGCAAGGCATCCCAGACACAGTCCTTCTCCTGGCTAAGGAACCAAAAGTGGCTAGAAAATAACAAGCAACCCGAAATTCCAGACAAAGACAGCGATGATATGATACAGTAAGGTTGGCGATGTCAAGAATCCATGCCATACCTGCCGCAGAAATTTGGCAGGGCAAAGCAAGCCTCGACATTCTAAATGCCAAGAAAATTAGTTAAGCCTGTAAAACAAAAGGGAAACTATCAGTATGCCTTCAGGCTCTTGTGGGGGGATTAGGAAGTACTTTGGACCAATCAAAGATATATTAAAAATAAGATGTGAGGAATAAATATAGGGAAACACATGGTTCAATTGAGAATGAGTCACTTCAGACACGCATAAATTCAGGTTTAGATGAATAGCTCAATGCTTCCAGCAAACGAAGTGAAAATCTGTACAGAGCTATATTCAAGTTTCAAAAGATTATTACTCCAAAGTGGCAGTTCTACTTATATATGGAAAATTAATTAACTGAACAGATTCATACTGGTTTTATTTGCATGGTGGACTGTGTGAATGGAAAAACTGCAGGATTCACCTATATACGTTTATTTGTTAACACAAATGCATAAAGAATTCAGAAGCTATCCATTAACATCTTATTTCATTCAACTCGTGTAATTAGAGATACAACGGATCTAATTTCCAAAAAAAAAATCAAGCTAGGAGCATAAACACACAAGCACGACAATACATATTTATATTACTTCCAACTGATGTCATTTATCTATGATTCTATTCACGTTTTTTCGCATCATAGGGAAGATTCAAAATAGGAAGCATATAGGCCAAAATATGATGAGGAATGCATCTAGGGCGATATCAAGACTGAGTTGAGAATGTATCTTTTTAGACACACATAAATTCAATAGTTTTGTTTGGAAGTGAAATCACTTTCTAAGTTAATAGAAATATTCAGATTTCTTTTCTGTACCTAAAAATAATTGGATCAAGCTCAGCACTGAAGATAATATATATCTTACCTTCCAGTGAAGCGTTTAAATCTGAAATGACAGGGATGCAGAGATATGTTCTTATCCCTGCAAGGCCTTTGCAAAAATAACATTTAATACATAGCTATGATACTGAATATATAGTTCGCAGGTATGACTGATTTACCACTTCCTTCGCTCTTCTCTTACTCCTGTCACATGCACTGGTAAAAACGATTTCATTTCCATCTCCACCTCTGAAAAGTATAGAATACGCAGATTTTCATTATGTTGGCAAAGTTGATCTTATTAATCATAGGGAAGTGCTAAAATATCTAGTTCAACCAAAAATATTCGAGCAGTGGGGCTGCATGCAAGATTACATGAGCACACCACAATAGTGACGATAAGCAGAAGATTATAACGTATTGCTAGGACAATTAAGGAAAGAAAAGCTATAAAAAAAGGACCGACAACAGTAATACTTCATGAGCAATAGCTTTTACTGCACAATAATAAAATGTTCAGCAATCAGTGAACAACGCAATATCAGCGACTACAAAAAGTCAACTAAACACACAACATGTGTGTAACCAAACTCACCTCAACCACGGCGAATCTCATGATATTCTTCCCAACCAAGTGGGAAAGGACGGCTGCATCGGCAAGATGAGGCCAGTGGTCACAGGCAAGGGAGAAGAAGATCCAACCCAACCTGTATATCCATGATTTTCAGTGAGTGAGCAGACAGTTTTGATCTCAATAGAACATGGCGAACAATATATAGAGAGATCCAGAGCTGCCAATAGAACATGGACATATATTACAAATAGTGAGCATAGTACATAATAGGTCTCGATCAGCCACAACTCTACCTATAAATTTGAACAACCTCCAGCCAAAAAGGACCAACAGTAAAAAGACCAAATATTAAAAACAGTAACTATTCATTCAGTGTATATATCATTTCAGACAAATATTGGCATGGTCAGTATCTATAATTGCTGCAGTATCATTGACAGCATCAACCATAGAAACAACAATCTAATCTAAAACTACCTAAACTATTATTCAGAGCTATGATGAACAAAAAGGAAATTCAAAACTCATAATGTTAGGTATAACGTATAACAAATAAACATTGGCACATAAATAAATTCAATAATTGATTCAAAATTTCCAAGTATAATTCAATTTTAAATTTCATTTTCTAGCTTTGGAGCAAACAATCAAATTTACCAAATATATAATTTAATTTGGACATTACAATTTGACAAGAATAAAAAAAAATTGCAAATAACATCAGCTAGCAGCAAGCGACCTCACCTAGCTAGCAAATTGCAAAGAGAACAAAGCAGTAGCCCGGCTGAGCTTCCTGGGCGTGCACACACACAGCATGGCTGCGGCCAAGACCAGGGGCAACGTTGTAGGCGAGCGTCTTGGGGTGCTCGGCATGCATCCAGAGAGCGGCAGCATAGAAGCCCTACTTGTCGGATTTACCGGTGCTGCCGACGCCGCGGAGGTTGTACACGAGCTTGAGGGTGGTGACTGGTGAGCAGGTCGTGGGCGCTGGCGGTGGCTAGGAGCTCGCGCACACGCTCGGGCGGCGTGTTGGGAACAACCTGGAAGAATTCGAGGCTGGGATTGACGGAGCCGGAGTACGTGGCGGCACAAGCATGTAAAGGAAAAAATCTACAGATAAAATGGTAAATAATAAGAACACTTAAGTTAAACAAGCTTAATTATTTTGATGTCACATTTATATACTTCTGAAGCATCTATAAGAACAGAAATGTAGTTCAAAATCATTTCAGAAACAAATTTGCTGTTCTTCAAACCCAAAATATAAAAAGGAAATGCAACAATATTTCTATACCCTGTAGACACATCTAGTGAAAAGAATTACATACAAAAATAGCATAAAAGTAAAGCCCAAAACGTATACCAGATGCCCATTGATCCCAGGAAAGAACCCCAGAACAAAAGGATGGTATCATACTTTCCCGTCATTGCAAGCCACGAACCAAAATCACACATCAGCCCATGGCAATTGCAAAATTTGCAACAGCAAGTGGACAACAGTGTGGACATCAGAAAACATTCAGCAGGAGCTAAACTGCAGTTCGGCTACGAAATTTGGAGCTGATCAATAGGCCAGCGATGTGAATTAGGTTGCAAAACAACTGAACTGCGTCTCGGACCAAACAAGCATTCCTCTATTGTACCAGCTGCAGTCAGAAGCTACGAATTAGGAAGCACGGGGAATTGCGGACCTCGAGGATGTACTGGGTGGCGGCGACGCGGTTGTTGAGGGCGGGGCCCACTGGAGCGCGTGGTAGCCGAGGTCGTTGGGCTCCTTGACTGCCCGGCCCTCCCGCTCGACGAGGCGGTGCAGCTTCTCGAGGTCCCCGTACGCGGCGCCCGTGTACACGTCGTCCTTGAGGGACTCCTCCGCCGCGTCCGCCTCCCCCATGGCGGCCACTCCGAATCCGGTGGCGGTGGTGGTTACGACGGTGGCGGCGGTCGTGTCCTCGAGCACCATGATCTCCGAGGCCATGGTGGGAGCAGTTCTCCGTGAGCGCTCGCTGCGTCTTGAGCGCGACCTTTATCTCCGCGGCGAAGGGCGCGTTGAAGGCGCGTCGAGGAGGTCGAGGAAGGGGTGCAACGCCGGTGCGCCGTCGTCGGCGGCGTCGGCCGAAGGGGCGCGCTCTGCGGCGGAGGACTCCGTCTCCATCGCCATGGCTCCGGATGCGCTAGGGTTTGTTGAATTTTTTTTTACGTGACTTGATTTGTTGATTTGGTTTCGGCTCGATAGATTCGTTCTGATTCCAAGAGGTGCGGTGGGAGGGTAAAATAGTCATATAAAAAGTATGTAGGACGAAACTTGACCGGAGGAAACAGAACAAGTTCCTCCTTTTTATATAGTAGAGATAGAGAAGAGATAGAGATAGAATCTCTGTTGAATATAAGAGAAAAGAACAGAAAGAAAGATAATCTACGGAATAGATGACAAGTAGGAGCAAGAAGATGGACTTTGGGGTATTGCAGTCAATACACCAACTCACACACAACTAACCATTGGAAATTGGCGCGTGAAGTTTATAAACCTCATAACCAGAATACAAATGAAGTCTAAATCAAGGTTATTGCCAGCCAATGTGGAGCAGTATAATCATGCTGAGTAGCTCATGGATTCCTGCAAGCATGCGACCTAGGATAAATAGCAAAATATCGTGCAGCCGAGTAGTATTCAACTCAAATCATTACCCAGCCGTACCAACAGATACGGGTCCTTTCCCCAGGTGCCCATGGTCGTTCATACTTCAGGCGCCGAACCTGTTGGAGGACGGCCATCATTTCCGTGAGACGCGATTCCTCCCTTTGGCTTCTCTGGCAGACGGCTCCGGGAGGGACTCACAGTTTAGACTACTCATAGTGGAAGTAACTTCACTAGTAACTAAGTGTCTAACTCAGCAAATTTTCTTATGTGGCAGTGAGTTAATGAGGAGAGAGGAGGATGGAGTAACATAGCTAGTTACTGTAACATCACACTTCCCAAGATACAATGAGTCTATAAGCTAATTAATGAAGACATATATGATACAACTTTGATGTTACTAACCACTATGAAGGTAGTAACATAGAGTAGTACTACTCTATGTTACTTCCCACTATGACTAGTCTTAGGCGTCGGCGGCTGTTCCGCAGATCGGGGCTACCTGCCGCGTGGAAGGACGACGGATGCGGTGGTTGGCGCGGAAGCTTCCCATGGCAGCGTGCACGCATGGAGTCCATCGATCAATCAAGATAGGTAGCATCGCCTACATCTTGGGGCGGGCAGCAAAGGCGGCAGCGGTCCCCGGTGTAGGCGGAATGCGGTGAAGTGGCGTTCTGCCCAGACACGCTCCGTCGTGAATTACAGCGTCTACGTGCGGCGAGATGTGGGGAGGACGTGGCGCCGTGCTGCTGTACAGAGGAGGCGGCGGGCGGCGATGGCGACATGACGCAGTGGGCATTGGCGAGGATACCGGCGTTGGAGGAATCCGCGATGACCGATGAGGGCATCATAGTTGGGGAAGGTGATTTTCATCGTGCGTTGGTGGGGGTGGATTTTGTCCGTGATATGCGCGAGGTTACCGGGAATCACTGCTGGTGCGGTTTGAGCGACTCGGGTTGTCAAAAAATGTCAAAAAAAAGACGAAGTGCAATGTCATTGGAGAGGCATAGACCGTTGGATATCAAAGAATGAAAGGCCCAGATTGGATGTTTCTGCCATGTTTGCTCTTTTATAAGTAGTGGGGATTGGCGAGGATACCGGCGTTGGAGGAATCCGCGATGACCGATGAGGGCATCATAGTTGGGGAAGGTGATTTTCATCGTGCCTTGGTGGGGGTGGATTTTGTCCGTGATATGCGCGAGGTTACCGGGAATCACTGCTGGTGCGGTTTGGGCGACTCGGGTTGTCAAAAAATGTCAAAAAAAAAAAAAAAACGAAGTGCAATGTCATTGGAGAGGCATAGACCGTTGGATATCAAAGAATGAAAGGTCCAGATTGGATGTTTCTGCCATGTTTGCTCTTTTATAAGTAGTGGGGATGGGGATGGGAATGGGGATGGGGATGGGGAAGTGGGGATGGGGAGGAGATGGTGGCGGTACTCAACGGCTCAAGTACGTCATCAACTCCGTGCGGCCTCCATGGTCTGTTCAAGCACGCCAGGATGGTAAAGTATATACGTCATCTTACTTTGTGCACGTTCTAAGTACTCCATATTTCTTTTCTTTTCGCGATCTTTGGATCTTCATATTCTGATCTGGATTATTTTTCCGGTGCTTCTATCTCTTCTATAAAGAGTACTCTAGAAAGCACGATCCACCATGAAGGTATGTTTTTTTTTTGAAAATTTAAGAGATATAGATGTTGGAATCATGATGGTGTTGGAAAATGTGATAAGTTGCCTTTACAGCTTCTATTTTTCCCTGGTTTGATGCGGTGATGCAACCGAGAATTTCAGAAATGAAATACATACAATCTGAATGTCATCAAAATTGGTGCAGATGGTACATTCGCAGTACTTGGATCCATCTATGCTGCCTCAAGTTCTAAGGCAACTAAATTGAATTTTGATGCAAGTAGTACATTTTCTATGACCAAAGTAGGTGAAGAGATTTGAACGAAAATTTTCTATGACGTTTGTATTTTGAATTGAGAGAAATATTTTCCAGATGCAATACAACTTTATATACTAAAATAAAAATGTAGAATATAGCTTTAAAAATCACCTACATGTTTGGCTAGCTGGCCAGTCAAGTCTAATCAGCGAAGAGAATGCATATGCTAAGGAGCAGGGATTTTTTTTCTCGGCCAATAATTTTGAAATATCACCGGTAACCGGATTTCTCTGTATGCACCGGTGTAAGAGAACACCAGCCAGTATTTACCACATTTTTTTTAATTTACTCAAATTTGTAGAATTTTAAGGGCGATATTTGGATCGGTATTTCCGGTAACCGGTAATACCGATGTCCACTGGTATTTTTTCGAGAAAGAGAATAAAAACCTTGCTAAGAAGAGGAAAACATTGTTTTTCTAGCTGGCTCAAACGTGACCTCGTGCATGCAACACAATTTCTTATGTGTCAGCCTGCTCTAATGGTGTCACAATAATCCTTGTTCCTAGCCGCCGCCTCCAAGAAAACCGCGCATTGGCCTCCACTATAGATCGGTTCCCCCTCCTCCAGTCGGCCTTGCCAGCATCGTGATGAGTGGGGAACCCGATCCGTGCTTGAAGTTTTTTATAAATTAAGTAAGTTTTCAACATATTAGGTTAGGGTTTGGTAGTCGTCTTCTTGTTGGCCTTCGCCACATTGGAGATTTCATCGTCTACAATAAGTATTCTTCAGTCCTTCATTCGACGATAAGATCTCATTCGTGGTGTCAATGGTGGCATTGGAGGATTACAATTATCTAGGTATGGATCTTCAGATCTTTCGTTGCTACAATAATGTTGGATCTTTTCTCATGGTTGCCGCAAGGAGGATTATCCTCGCAATATTTGTCACGGTTGCAACGTCTTCGACAATGGTGATTCGTACTCTCGGCTCTTCAGCGACATCGACCATGCTATTCGGTTAATTTTCCTTGGCATACTGGTGTTGGTACTCTTGCCGATGTTGATTGACTATTGATACGTCTCCAACGTATCTATAATTTCTTATGTTCCATGCTAGTTTTATGATAATACCTACATGTTTTATTCACACTTTATAATGTTTTTATGCATTTTCTGGGACTAACCTATTAACAAGATGTCACAGTGCCAGTTCCTGTTTTCTGCTATTTTTGATTTCAGAAAAGTTGTTTTACAAATATTCTCGGAATTGGACGAAACAAAAGCCCACGACCCTATTTTCCACGGAGTGTTCCAGAAGACCGAAGAAGAGTCGAGGAAGGCCAGCAGGGGGCCCTCCCAATATGGCGGCGCGGGGGGGGGGGCCACTACCGCGCCGTGACGTGGGGAGGGAGCCCCCTGGCTCCCCCGACGCTGCCCCTTCGCCTATTTATTCCTTCGTCCCCGAAAACCCTAGTACCGAGAGCCAAAATACCAGAACAGTTTCAGAGACGCCGCCGCCGTCAACCCTAACTCGGGGGGTTCAGAAGATCTCCTCCGGCACCCTGCCGGAGAGGGAATCATCACCGGAGGGCTCTACATCACCATGCCCGCCTCCGGACTGATGCGTGAGTAGTTCATCCTTGGACTACGGGTCCATAGCGATAGCTAGATGGTTGTCTTCTCCTATTGTGCTATCATGTTTAGATCTTGTGAGCTGCCTATCATGATCAAGATCATCTATTTGTAATGCTACATGTTGTGTTTGTTGGGATCCGATGAATATGGAATACTATGTCAAGTTGATTATTGATCTATCATATATGTGTTGTTTATGATCTTGCATGCTCTCCGTTGCTAGTAGAGGATCTGGCCAAGTTGATACTTGTAACTCCAAGAGGTGGTATTTATGCTAGATAGTGGGTTCATGTCTCCATTGAATGCGGGAGTGACAAGCAACCCCTAAGGTTGTGGATGTGCTGTTGCCACTAGGGATAAAACATCAATGCTTTGTCTACGAATATTTGTATTGTTTACATTACGCACGATACTTAATGCAATTGTCTGTTGCTTGCAACTTAATACTCGGAAGGGGTGCGGATGCTAACCCGAAGGTGGACTTTTTAGGCATAGATGCATGCTGGATGGCGGTCTATGTTCTTTGTCGTAATGCCCTAAGTAAATCTCATAGTAGTCATCATGATATGTATGTGCATTGTTATGCCCTCTCTATTTGTCAATTGCCCAACTGTAATTTGTTTACCCAACATGTTATTTATCTTATTGGAGAGACACCACTAGTGAACTGTGGACTCCGGTCCATTCTTTTGCATCTAAAATACAACCTACTGCAATCATTGTTCTCTTTTGTTTTCTGCAAGCAAACATCATTTTCCACACCATACGTTTAATCCTTTGTTTTCAGCAAGCCGGTGAGATTGACAACCTCACTGTTAAGTTGGGGCAAAGTAGTTTGATTGTGTTGTGTGATACGTCTCCGACGTATCGATAATTTCTTATGTTCCATGCCACATTATTGATGTTATCTACATGTTTTATGCATACTTTATGTCATATTCGTGCATTTTCTGGAACTAACCTATTAACAAGATGCCGAAGTGCCGGTTCTCGTTTTCTGCTGTTTTTGGTTTCAGAAATCCTAGTAACGAAATATTCTCGGAATCGGACGAAATCAACGCCCGGGTTCCTATTTTGCCCGGAAGCATCCGGAACACCCGAGAGCCACCGGGGAGGGGGCACGGGCCCACCAAACCACATGGCGGCGCGGCCAGGGGGGGCCCGCGCCACCCTATGGTGTGGGCACCCCTTCGACCCTCCTGCGCCGCCTCTTCGCCTATATAAAGCCCCTGGATCGAAAACCCTGATGCGAACGACGAAACCCACAGAAACCTTCCAGAGCCGCCACCATCGCGAAGCCAAGATCTGGGGGACGGAGTCTACTGTTCCGGCACGCTGCCGGAGCGGGGAAGTGCCCCGGAAGGCTTCTCCATCGACACCGCTGCCATCTCCACCGCCATCTTCATCACCGCTGCTGCTCCCATGAGGAGGGAGTAGTTCTCCATCGAGGCTCGGGGCTGTACCGGTAGCTATGTGGTTCATCTCTCTCCTATGTACTTCAATACAATAATCTCATGAGCTGCCTTACATGATTGAGATTCATATGATGATGCTTGTAATCTAGATGTCATTATGCTAGTCAAGTGAGTTTTACTTATGTGATCTCCGGAGACTCCTTGTCCCACGTGTGTAAAGGTGACGGTGTGTGCACCGTGTGGGTCTCTTAGGCTATATTTCACGAGAATACTTATTCACTGTTGAATGGCATAGTGAGGTGCTTATTTATATCTCTTTATGATTGCAATGTGTTCGTATCACAATTTATCTATGTGCTACTCTAGCAATGTTATTAAAGTAGTTGTATTCCTCCTGCACGTGTGTAAAGGTGACAGTGTGTGCACCGTGTTAGTACTTGGTTTATGCTATGATCATGATCTCTTGTAGATTGCGAAGTTAACTATTGCTATGATAATATTGATGTGATCTATTCCTCCTACATATGCATGAAGGTGACGAGTGTGCATGCTATGCTAGTACTTGGTTTAGTCTTTTGATCTATCTTACACTAAAGGTTACTTAAACATGAGCATTATTGTGGAGCTTGTTAACTCCGGCATTGAGGGTTCGTGTAATCCTACGCAATGTGTTCATCATCCAACAAAAGTGTAGAGTATGCATTTATCTATTCTGTTATGTGATCAATGTTGAGAGTGTCCACTAGTGAAAGTGTAATCCTGTTGACGTCAGAAACCCACCGGCGGGTATAGACGGGCAACACCGTAGAGCCGGGAACAACTAGGGCTGCGGCTGGCCCTAGTCCCTCTGAGCGACGGCCCGCAAAGCCTCCTGGTCGCACGCACCGATGTTTATCACAAGGGCGTGCCACCGACCTATACCCGGTCGGGAAGGTGTGGATGATGCCTCGCTTAGTTTCTGTAGGGCACACACGTAAACATTAAATACGAGCCTCGATCGGCTCTCGGGTTATCCTGTGAATCGGCTCAAAGAGCCGATCCACCCATGATTCGGACGAGGTGTCCGAATATATGGTGGTCCTGCTTGATCAAGGTAAAGCTAATGAGATCTACGACGATGTGGGGTTTTCACCACATAATCGGATCATCCTACTCCAGAGTTGGGCCTCGCGGCCACGCACGGTGATCGTAAGCCGATCCTAAACAAGGCCTAAAAACCAACACGAGGTTGATCCTCGGAACATCCTGCTTAGGGCCAACGAACGACACCCTACGTGCCGCTGGATCCTCCCCCCCTTCGTAAGGCCTAACTATTGCAGATATTAAACTAATCCTTGTAGAACAAGGAGTAATCGCAACGGATCAGATCTACCAAACTATGATCAAGCGGGGTGCCGCCCCTACTGTAGGATAACGTTGCATAGAAAACAAAAATTTTCCTACCGCGAACACGCAATCCAAGCCAAGATGCAATCTAGAAGACGGTAGCAACGAGGGGATGATCAAGACTAACCCTTGAAGAGATTCCAAAGCCTATAAGAGTAGGCTCTTATTGCTGCGGTAGACGATCACTTGCCGCTTGCAAAAGCGCGTAGAAGATCTTGATCACGATCGGTTCCGGCGCCACGAACGGGCAGCACCTCCGTACTCGGTCACACGTTCGGTTGTTGATGAAGACGACGTCCTTCTCCCCGTTCCAGCGGGCAGCGGAAGTAGTAGCTCCTCCTTGAATCCGGCAGCACGACGGCGTGGTGGCGGTGGCGATGGAGATCTCCGGCGGAGCTTCGCTAAGCGTGCGGGAGAAGAGGAGGAGAGAGGGGGCGGCTAGGGTTGGGAGAGGGGGTGGCCGGCCACCTATGGGTGCGGCCAAGCTATGGGCTTGTGGTGGTCAGCCCCTCTCCTATGCCCCTCATTATATAGGTGGAATCCCCAAGAGTTGTAGTCCAAGTCTTCGAATAAGACCCCAACACCAAAACTTCCCAAAGGTGGGAAACCTACTCAAGGACGGAGTCCTACCCAAGGTGGGACTCCCACCTTTCCTTAGGTGGGGTGGCCGGCCACCTCTAGGTGGAGCCCACCCGGGACTCCTCCTTTAGGGTTTGGCTGGCCAAGCTTGTGGAGTCCTTCCGGGACTCCACCTTCCATAGTGCGTTTCTTCCGGACTTTTCTAGAACCTTCTAGAACCTGCCATAAATGCACCGGATCATTTCCAAACTTGGAATATGACTTCCTATATATGAATCTTATTCTCCGGACCATTCCGGAACTCCTCGTGATGTCCGGGATCTCATCCGGGACTCCGAACAAATATTCGAACTCCATTCCATATTCAAGTACTACCATTTCAACATCCAACTTTAAGTGTGTCACCCTACGGTTCGTGAACTATGCGGACATGGTTGAGTACTCACTCCGACCAATAACCAATAGCGGGATCCGGAGATCCATAATGGCTCCCACATATTCAACGATGACTTTAGTGATCGAATGAACCATTCACATACGATACCAATTCCCTTTGTCACGCGATATTTTACTTGTCCGAGGTTTGATCATCGGTATCACTCCATACCTTGTTCAACCTCGTCTCCGACAAGTACTCTTTACTCGTATCGTGGTATGTGGTCTCTTATGAACTTATTCATATGCTTGCAAGACATTAGACGACATTCCACCGAGAGGGCCCAGAGTATATCTATCCGTCATTGGGATGGACAAATCCCACTGTTGATCTATATGCCTCAACTCATACTTTCCGGATACTTAATCCCACCTTTATAACCACCCATTTACGCAGTGGCGTTTGATGTAATCAAAGTACCTTTCCGGTATAAGTGATTTACATGATCTCATGGTCATAAGGACTAGGTAACTATGTATCAAAAGCTTATAGCAAATAACTTAATGACGAGATCTTATGCTACGCTTAATTGGGTGTGTCCATTACATCATTCATATAATGATATAACCTTGTTATTAATAACATCCAATGTTCATGATTATGAAACTAATCATCCATTAATCAACAAGCTAGTTTAAGAGGCATACTAGGGACTTCTTTGTTGTCTACATATCACACATGTACTAATGTTTCGGTTAATACAATTATAGCATGATATATAAACATATATCATAAACATAAAGATATAAATAATAACCACTTTATTATTGCCTCTAGGGCATATCTCCTTCAGTCTCCCACTTGCACTAGAGTCAATAATCTAGTTTACATTTGTAAAGATATAACACCTTGGTCTTCTGTGCTTTATCATGTTTTGCTCACAGGAGAGGTTTTAGTCAACGGATCCGACTTGCTCGGAAACGTATGTATTTTGTAATTCATTTGCGTCTCAACGCATCACTCATTTCCAAATGAGTCAGCATTAAATATGTTTGGTCTTCGGTGGAACCTTAATTCCGCGGTCTGAAATATGTCACTAATATTGTCACACACAATATAGATTCAAAGTTCGACTCGTCGGAACTACACCAAGTTCTCAAAGAACCTCTTGACTTAACATCCTTTGTCATTGTCAAAACAATGACATACTCTGCCTTCTTTTGTAGAATCCGTCACAATATTTAGAACTCTTCTAAATCTAGCATAAACAACTTCTAGCTCATTGTGCTACCTTTTAAACAACACTTAGTCTAATTTGAGATTGAAATTATATTTTATATGTGACAAAACCAATATCGGTGTAACACCTTACGGCGATTTGTTTGTCATTTCCTCATACAAAACTATATATATATATATCCTTAGTTCTTCTAAAGTACTCAAGGATATTCTTATCTGTTTGTCCAATGATCATCACATGAATCATTTTGGTATATACTTCTAACATTTTAGAGCACGGGACATCCGATTGTGTACATATTAATTGTGATCTAAAATCACTCATGTGTTTTTACTCATTGAGTGTCAGATACACTCAAGTCTTGTTAAACTTTCACATGACAAGAACATTTTCTTAATATTTCTATATTGAACTACTTCAATATCCATTCTATGTACTTTGACTTAAACTTTATTATGTGTTTCAATCTATCTTCATAGATCTTGACACTAAATTTGTTTCAGACCATATCCTTTCATTGAAGTTAATTTCTCAATGAAACCTTTTTAATCAAGTATATAATTACATCATTTATAACCAAATATATGTCATCTACATAAAGTATTATAAATATGTCTCAGCGCTCCCACTTAATTTCTTGCAAATGCAAGCCTCTTCATCGTCTACGATGAAATCAAAAACTCTTTGACTATTTCATCTCGGTGAAGATTCCAACTCCGCGATACTCACTTCATCCAATTGAAGTTTGTATACCTATCTAGTATTCCATGGATCAGCAAAACTCTTGGTTGTATCTTGTATACACCTTTAGTACACACTTCTGATAAGTAATGTATTTTGCCATCCTACTAGCATATCTCATAAAAGAAATATGTAGCGATTACTAGAATAATCCTCATAGACTATAAGCATTGCTACGGAAGATCTAATCTTATCGTAGTCAACTCTTTTGAACTTTGTCGTAAACAATTTTTCGACAAGTCGAGCTTCTTTAAGGATATTCCATCCAAGTCCATCAATTTTATAGATCCATTTACTTTCAAAAAGTATTTTTCTATCTTGGATTTCATGGTATATAGCCATTTTAACGGAGTTAGGGCCCATCATAACTTCTTTGTTTGTAGTTGGTTTATCATTGTTCAAAATCAATCCTTTGTTCACAAATCATTTATTTGATCACAAAGTAAACCAAACCTACAAGGTTCAATATGTACTTCGATCTCCATGGCTAAAATACTTTGTAGTCATGGGAGCCATGATCGTCGTGGCCGCTTCCGAAACCAATTCCGATGCTGCGCTACTCTGATCATTATGCTCAGGTTCATAAACCTTATCAAATTATATTGTCCTCCCACTCAAAAAACTTCACTAGAAACAATTTCTCGGAAATAAGAAACATTGACAAACACTTTTGTCTTTTGTCTCGTGGGAAGAATTCCCAATTAAATCTCTGGGATAACCAACAAAGACATTCATCCGATTTTGGTTGTAATCTCTTAGACCAAAATTTAAAGAAAGGACTATTAGGGTTTATACCCATGCCATAACTTGTATGGTGTCATCTCATCGGATCATGATGATGCTCTATTCGAGTGTAAAAGCGGTAGTCACTAAAGCATAATCCACAAAAATATAATGACATCAATATTTTATCTCATCATTGACCCAACAATTATTGGATACATCTCTTGGATACTTCTTCATCACTATGATACTCCAAGAAACGTGAGTTGTAGAACAATTTCATAACTCTCTTAGATGTTCGCTAAAACTTGTAATTCAAATATTTCCACCATGATCCAATCATAGATATTTGACTTTTCTATTACGATGATTTCCACTTCATGCTGAAATTTATTTGAATCCTATCCAAATGTTTCAAACTTTTCCTTATTGAATATATCCACATATATATACTCAATTCATTGTTTGAAAGTTTTCATGAAGTAGCAGAATCTCCCGCACAACCTATGCCCAGTGAACCACATACATCATAATGTATTTTTCACTAAGTTAGTTGCCCGTTCAACTCTTGGCCTATGAACGACATTTCAGTCATTCTCTTTAGAAAAGATTTGCAAGCGCCAAACGATTCAAAAAACGAATGACTCCAAAAATCCATTTGCATGGAGTTCCTTCATGCGATCCTTTCTAACATGACCTAAATGGCGGTTCCACAAATAAGTGGAATTCAAATCATTTGCCTTATGGCATTTTAGCGTCAGCGTTATGTATGTGTGTTTCACCATTAAGATTTATAATAACTTATCCATCGTATATGGAGTAATGTCATAATTTGAACAACTCATTGTTTTCATTTGACCGAGAGCAAAATAACAATTATTAAGTTCTTTATTATAAATTCTAAGGGCTAGATAGAATGCCAACGACGAACATGATAACACTTTATTTTGTTCCGGGCGTGCATTCTTATCATATTCCTTGTCGATCACTTAGGCCATTGTATTCTTGTATTGCGTTGTTTTGTATGACACTTCATACCAACCAATATAGTACTAATACCCAAGAATTTCATTGTGTGACTTAACTAGGAATACAACCATAACATGTATATCATTTATATACACCTGAGCTAGACTTTCTAGTCTTTTCTTATCTTTTTGCCAAAATATCTTTTGCAGTTTCTCTTTTAGCTTTCCTCGTTATTCAGAAAAACACATCAACTTTAATAACTTCTCGGTTTGTTGGTCAAATACCAATAACCTCGAGGTTCTTACTTTGAAGTTGATCATCATATGACAAGTGTTCCAGATTTCACTATTAGTAACTTTGTAATATGATGAACAATTTCACTCATAATTTTATCCATCATATCATGACGACTTTCCGAGACCATGTCTGTACATGCTAGGCTCGTAAAGTTTTAACCTTGGTATTTGCATGTGCAAATCTAGCTTGCACCCGTTGTATGCACTCGTAGAATCTATCACACCCGATCATCACGTGATGCTTCGAAACGACGAGTCTTAATAACGGTGCATATTTAAGGATGGTCACTTCATGGATATGCGAATATCGTTAGTGCCCCAATAGTTGGAGGATTGTGACGCCTTGCGTCTTCAACCTTCGTACATTCCCATAAAACTTATGAGTTTATGTAGTCTCACCAAACTTTATTCTATCATCTTGCAATAAGGTCTTAGATATCACATATATCTCATACCTTGATTATTTCTGAAAACTAAATTTTCAGCTCCTTATTTTTCAAACATATTTGAACTTTCAAGTTTCACGGAGACAAGATAACTTTAGGTACTAATTGAAACCATAGCTCTTTGAATCAACAATGTGAGGTTTACTAAAAGTTTGCAATAGGACTTAATCAATTCTTGATTCTTTAACAATACGGTACCAATCCGTAAAGTTTCTTGTCGATTTTAACAAGTATTTCTATCTCAATAACAAGACTAGCACATAGTAGTAAACGGATGCCAATACTACAAAATTAATTCAAAATACTACTGAGACTAAGTTTATGATAATTAGTTCATGTTTTAATCTAATTACTAATGAACTCCCACTTAATACAACATCCCTCATAGTTGTTAAGTGGTACACGATCCAAATCCACTACACCAAAACCGATCATCACGTGAGATGATGTAGCTTCAATGGTGAACATCAACATGTTGATCATATCATCCATATGACTCGTGTTCAACCTTTCGGTTTCCGTTGTCCCGAGGCCATGTCCGTACATGCTAGGCTCGTCAAGCAAACCCAAGTATTCCGCGTGTGCAACATGGCTTACACCCGTTGTATGTGAATCGTTGAATCTATCACATCCGATCATCACGAGATGCTTCGAAACGACGAACTGTTACAACGGTGCATACGAGGGGAGAACACTTTATTATCTTGATATTAATGTGAGGGATCATCTTATAATGCTACCGTCGTGATCTAAGCAAAATAAGATGCATAAAGGATTAACATCACATGCAGTTCATATGTGATATGATATGGCCCTTTTGTCTTTGCGCCTTTGATCTTCATCTCCAAAGCACGGACATGATCTCCATCATCTTCGGGCATGATCTCCATCATCGTCGGCGTAGCGTCAAGGTTCATGACGCCGTCTTCATGGTTGTTCACCTCATGTAGCAACTATTACAACTACTTTGAAATACTACTCAACATGAAAATTAAAGACAACCATAAGGCTCCCGCCGGTTGCCACAATACAATAATGATCATCTCATACATATTCATCATCACATTATGGCCATATCACATCACCAAACCCTGCAAAAACAAGTTAGACGTCTCTAATTTGGTTTGCATATTTTACGTGGTTTAGGGTTTTCGAGTAAGATCTAATCTACCTACGAACATGAACCACAACGGTGATACTAGTGTTGTCAATAGAAGAGTAAATTGAATCTTCACTATAGTAGGAGAGACAGACACCCGCAAAGCCTCTTATGCAATACAAGTTGCATGTCGAACGAGGAACAAGTCTCATGAACGCGGTCATGTAAAGTTAGTCCGGGCCGCTTCATCCCACTATGCCACAAAGATGCAAAGTACTCAAACTAAAGATAACAAGAGCATCAACGCCCACAAACCATTGTGTTCTACTCGTGCAACCATCTATGCATAGACACGGCTCGATACCACTTGTAGGATAACGTTGCATAGAAAACAAAAATTTTCCTACCGCGAACACGCAATCCAAGCCAAGATGCAATCTAGAAGACGGTAGCAACGAGGGGATGATCAAGACTAACCCTTGAAGAGATTCCAAAGCCTATAAGAGTAGGCTCTTATTGCTGCGGTAGACGATCACTTGCCGCTTGCAAAAGCGCGTAGAAGATCTTGATCACGATCGGTTCCGGCGCCACGAACGGGCAGCACCTCCGTACTCGGTCACACGTTCGGTTGTTGATGAAGACGACGTCCTTCTCCCCGTTCCAGCGGGCAGCGGAAGTAGTAGCTCCTCCTTGAATCCGGCAGCACGACGGCGTGGTGGCGGTGGCGATGGAGATCTCCGGCGGAGCTTCGCTAAGCGTGCGGGAGAAGAGGAGGAGAGAGGGGCGGCTAGGGTTGGGAGAGGGGGTGGCCGGCCACCTATGGGTGCGGCCAAGCTATGGGCTTGTGGTGGTCAGCCCCCTCTCCTATGCCCCTCATTATATAGGTGGAATCCCCAAGAGTTGTAGTCCAAGTCTTCGAATAAGACCCCAACACCAAAACTTCCCAAAGGTGGGAAACCTACTCAAGGAGGGAGTCCTACCCAAGGTGGGACTCCCACCTTTTCCTTAGGTGGGGTGGCCGGCCACCTCTAGGTGGAGCCCACACGGGACTCCTCCTTTAGGGTTTGGCTGGCCAAGCTTGTGGAGTCCTTCCGGGACTCCACCTTCCATAGTGCGTTTCTTCCGGACTTTTCTAGAACCTTCTAGAACCTGCCATAAATGCACCGGATCATTTCCAAACTTGGAATATGACTTCCTATATATGAATCTTATTCTCCGGACCATTCCGGAACTCCTCGTGATGTCCGGGATCTCATCCGGGACTCCGAACAAATATTCGAACTCCATTCCATATTCAAGTACTACCATTTCAACATCCAACTTTAAGTGTGTCACCCTACGGTTCGTGAACTATGCGGACATGGTTGAGTACTCACTCCGACCAATAACCAATAGCGGGATCCGGAGATCCATAATGGCTCCCACATATTCAACGATGACTTTAGTGATCGAATGAACCATTCACATACGATACCAATTCCCTTTGTCACGCGATATTTTACTTGTCCGAGGTTTGATCATCGGTATCACTCCATACCTTGTTCAACCTCGTCTCGACAAGTACTCTTTACTCGTATCGTGGTATGTGGTCTCTTATGAACTTATTCATATGCTTGCAAGACATTAGACGACATTCCACCGAGAGGGCCCGGAGTATATCTATCCGTCATTGGGATGGACAAATCCCACTTGTTGATCTATATGCCTCAACTCATACTTTCCGGATACTTAATCCCACCTTTATAACCACCCATTTACGCAGTGGCGTTTGATGTAATCAAAGTACCTTTCCGGTATAAGTGATTTACATGATCTCATGGTCATAAGGACTAGGTAACTATGTATCAAAAGCTTATAGCAAATAACTTAATGACGAGATCTTATGCTACGCTTAATTGGGTGTGTCCATTACATCATTCATATAATGATATAACCTTGTTATTAATAACATCCAATGTTCATGATTATGAAACTAATCATCCATTAATCAACAAGCTAGTTTAAGAGGCATACTAGGGACTTCTTTGTTGTCTACATATCACACATGTACTAATGTTTCGGTTAATACAATTATAGCATGATATATAAACATATATCATAAACATAAAGATATAAATAATAACCACTTTATTATTGCCTCTAGGGCATATCTCCTTCACCTACGCCTAAGATAGGCGTAAGGGCGGCTAGACATGCAAGGGTTGCACTACGAAAGCATGCAGCATGAAGAACAATGCTAACCCTAACATGTCTAAGATAACTACGTTGCTCGCCATCAAAAACGCTTCGATACGAGCAACGCATGAACAACGTAGGCAGGCTTGTGCTTGCCTAGATCGCAAGATGCGATCTAGGCAGCATGATGCTTACCGGTAGAAACCCTCGAGACGAAGGGGTTGGCGATGCGCCGAGATTTGTTTGTGGTTGAACGTTGGTTGTTGTTTATTCCATAAACCCTAGGTACATATTTATAGTCCAGCGGACTTTCTAATGTGGGCGTGCACTAAAACGTGCACGAGATAAACTCTAACTTTAATCTAGATACAATCTACTATAATTAAAGATACATGGGCAAACTGGCCCAACTCCACCGAACAGGGCCGCTTCAGAGATCCTCCACGTGTAAACTTCCAAGCCCGTCCTAATCGCGGCCCACCTCCTGATTTAGCCAAAATCTGGTGATAACACATGCCCCCCCTGGTTTTGGCAATGATAATTCCAAAACCACTCTGTTTTTTCTTCGAAGGATCATGTCGTTGCAGAGCAGAACTACCGCAATATTCTTCATCATGATGCCCTGTCTTTTCAGCTTCTCTGCATAATTTGACAACTTTAGTATCACCTCCTCGGGAACTGCAATAGCATTAAATTCCCACCAGATTTCTCATTATTTATCCGTGCCGACCAATTAGCTCTCTTCTTCTCCAGCCACGCCATCTTCTTTCTCCTCTTCCACCTCTCTCTAATCCTTTCCTCAAGTGAATTAGTTCTAGAGCACAACCGGATGGAGACATACAACCGCCGGGCTCCCAAGCGTTGGGGCAGGTAGGAGTGGAACTTCGACCACGTGCCGGAGGGTGAAGATCTTGTCCGTTCAGCTGGGGCCATGCCGGTCAACAGGGTACTGGAGGTGGAGAGTGATGACGACGATCCTTCCTCCCGGGGTAAATTCACCTCCGTCACCAAAGCAGAAAAGGACGACAAAGAAAAAAGACGCCTCCTCCGTTTTGAAGAAGGAACAGGAGGATGACACTTCCTCCGACGAACCACCACTAAAGCATATCCGGGGCCGGGCTTGGTCAGACGAGGACAATGACGATGACGAGGATGAGGCATCTGCTGAAGGTCACAATAGCAGCCACGAGGAACTCGCCGACAACAGCAATGGCGACAGCTACCTTAGTGATGACGAAGGCAGCAACAGCTTAGAGTAGGGATTTACTAACATGGAGCTGGTGGGTAGTAATCCGTTCCCTCTTGTTGGACAATCGGCTTCTCCCTGTAAGAAATTTGATTGTCAATGAAAACTTCTTTTGGTTTTGCCGATTTCCCGTGTGCTAATTCAGCTGGTTTTTCCTCATCTGACTTTGCCGACCGTTAGCCTGATCAACGTCCAATGACCGATGGCAACGCATCGGTCTCTCACGATAGACCTGCTTCAGACGAGAATAGTGATGAACCGGCCAAAAATGCTACCCTCGGCCTCCAAATGATAAATATTGGAACTAGCCGATTCCAACGAAATCGGCTCTTCGAAATAAAGATACTTCAGGGCGAGCTGCCCCCCGAGCCTCTTCAAATGCAGGTCAATTTAGCTCCTCCCTCAACCTGATTTGCACGTTCACGCATACCTCTTGAGTCGATGGCCCTGCATCGGCTTTTATATCTTTAAGTCGATGACTGCTGCATCGGCTGTACTCGATTGTTTTTTTTTTTTTTTAATCGGCCGATTCAAAAATCGGCCTCCATGCCTCCATGCCTTACTTCCTTAATCGGCCGATCCAAAATCGGCCTTCATGCCTTACTGCCCATCATCCCACATGCTTGGGAAATACTTCTTGAGGTGTTGACCATTGACGGCTACCGGGAACTTCTGTCCGTCCAATTCTTCCAACATATATGCATTACCTTTCAAGGCCTGGACGACCTTGTACGGACCGTGCCAATTAGGAGACCACTTGCCATACGCCTTGTCTCTAGTTCCTAACGGCAACACAGCTTCCCATACCAGTTCACCAACTTGAAACTCCTTTGGTCTAACCTTCTTGTTGTAGGCACGAGCTACCCTGGCTTTATTCTCCTTAATCTTTTCCAATGACCACGACCTAAGTTCCGTCGCGTCCTCGATAGTGTCACTCATCAAAGCTGCATACTCTTCCACCGTCGAGATCATTCCGAAACGTGACACGTCTTGATCCAGCCGTAATTTCCCAAGGTAATACGGCTTCCCGTCCATAGACAAGCTCGGTACGGCGAAGTCTTTATAGCTCCATGGCACGACATGCGGTAGGCCCATAATGCTTCGATAACTTCTCGTGCCAATCCCTAGGGTTCTCGTCAATCTTTCTCTTGATCAGCTTGATTAAGCTCGATTGGACGCTTCAGCTTGCCCATTAGCCTGAGCATAGTACGGAGATGATCGGATCAGTTTAATCCCCATGTCATCACAGAATTTCCTGAATTCTTTAGAAACAAAGACCGAACCCCCATCGGTCGTGATAGTTTGGGGAATCCCGAACCTATGAATCACGTGTTCTTTCACAAACTTGATCACATCTTCTCGACTTCACCTTCTTCATAGGGACGGCTTCCACCCACTTGGTGAAGTAATCCGTGATGGCCAAAATCCATTCATGTTTCTTACTCGACGCCGGATGGATTTTACCGATCATGTCCATGCCCCACCCTCGGAACGGCCAAGGCTTGATGATAGGGTTCATCGCTGATGCTGGTACCATCTGAATTTTCCCGAACATCTGGCATGCTTGGCACCCCTTGTAATAATTAAAGCAGTCTTCAAGCATGGTGGGCCAATAAAACCCTGAGCGCCTGATCAGCCACTTCATCTTGTGAGCCGATTGATGAGTTCCACATGCGCCTTCATGCACCTCATGTAAGAGCCGATTAGACTCAGTTGGTCCCAGGCACTTGAGTAGTAACCCTTCCAACGTCCTCGTAGAACATATCGTCTCCTATGAGGACGTACTTCATGGCTTTGTATCTTATCCGCTTGGGTGCCCCCGAGCCGAATCCTTTAAGTAATTGAGGATTTCGGTTCTCCAATCATCCTCGCTCCAGGAATTGCACCCGGACCTCCGACCCTTCCGGGGTATCCATGTAGCTCGACGCCATCCGCGCGAGATTGTTGGCCTCGGTGTTTTGGGCTCTTGGGACCCAATTAAAGTTGATGTACCGAAGCCGTGTCATCAACTCACGGCATTCTATCCAGTATGGGAAAAGCAATTCACTTTCGCACTTGTACTCATCCGTGAGCTGGTTAATCACCAACTTGGAGTCTCCAAAGAGCTCTACTGCTTCTGCCCCGGCTTCTAATAGTAATTCCATCCCCTTACGTACCGCCTCATATTCTGCCACATTGTTAGTGCAAGGGGTAGATAACCTGATGGAGAAAGAGTACTCTGCCCCCCGAGGCGACACGAGCAGGATACCAATGCCGCAACCTTCGTCGCAGGCCGATCCATCAAAGAACATAGCCCATGCACGTATGGATAGTGCTGCTATATTGGTACTGATTCGCTCAGCTATGAGATCGGCCAACGCTTGCCCTTTGACTGCTTTCGCGGCTGGTACCGGAGATCGAATTCTGACAACGCAAACATCCACTTACCCAGTCGGCCTTTCAACACAGGGGCCGACAGCATATGCTTGACGACATCCGATTTGCATATGACGAAGATCTCTGCCGTCAAAAGGATGTGATGTAGCTTGGTGCAGGTAAAGAACAGACAGAGGCACAATTTCTCGACCTCAGGATATCTCGTCTCTGCGTCCAACATCCTTCTGCTGAGGTAGAAGACGACCCTCTCGACGCCTTCGTAGAGTTGCACCACCACCGAGGCGATGGACGTGTCAGCCACTGACAGGTAGATGTAGAACGGCCTGTCTTGCCGGGGCGGAACTAGCACAGGCGGCGTCGTCAGGTACCTTTTAATTTCATCAAACGCCTGCTGCTGTTCTGCCCCCCAGTGAAATTCATCGTCAGACTTGGTCTTCACCAGCGCCATGAATGGCTCGATTCGTCCCGACAGATTGGAGATGAACCGTCGGACAAAATTGATCTTGCCAATGAGACGTTGGAGCTCCTTCTTCGTGGTGGGCGGCTGCATGGTGCGCACCGCCTCTTGACTCTTCAGGCCGATTTCGATTCCCCGTTCGTGAACCAGGAAACCCAGGAACTGACCAGCCGTTACACCGAAGGCGCACTTCTTCGGATTCATTCTCAGTCCGAACTTCCGAGTTCGGTCTAGGACGCGCCGTAAATCATCCAAGTGTCCTTCCATGGAAACAGATTTGACTACGACGTCGTCGATATAGATTTCTACCAACTTACCGATCAAATCGTGAAAAATGTAGTTCATAGCTCGTTGGTACGTTGCCCCGACATTCTTCAACCCAAAGGTCATTACTACATATTCGAACAAGCCTACCGCCCCTGGTACTCTGAATGCGGTCTTGTGTATGTCTTCTGGAGCCATGAAGATTTGATTGTAGCCGGCGTTGCCATCCATGAAGCTCAACACCTTGTGGCCCGCAGCCGCATTGATCAATGTCTCTGCCACAGGCATCGGATATTCGTCTTTGGGGGTGGCTCTGTTGAGATCTCTGAAATCAATGGCCACACGCCATCGGCCATCCTTCTTCTCTACAGGCACGATACTGGAAATCCATTCAGCATACCTGCACGGCCTGATGAACCCGGCGGCCAACATCTTCTCGATCTCTTTCTTGACCTCCTCCGGAATCTCTCGTTCTCATCCGGCGTGCTCGTTCGTTGGAACGGCCGGAATCCCTTCTTGAGAGGGAGTCGATGTTCGATGATGCTCCTGTCTAAACCAGGCATCTCTGTGTAGTCCCATGCGAAGCAATCCGGGTATTCTTTCAGCAGAGCAATCATCTGGCTCCTGAGCTGTGGATCCAACTTCTTGCTGATAAAAGTTGGTCGCGGCTTGTCTCCATGGCCGATGTCGATTTCCTCCAGCTCATCAGCTGAGGTGAACCCGTACCCCAGCTTTCCGTCTCCTGTGAGGTCGACGCCAAATATTGGGAGAACGGGTGGCGCGGATAACACGGTCCGATCGCTAGAATCGGCCTCCATCTTGATCATCACTAGGACTTGGTGACAGTGTCGGAGCCGATCGCGTGGGTCAGCTCCTTCTTTAATCTTGCTATGAGAGCAGCTGCTCTCGTCATTACCCTTACCGGGACGATACCCAAGTTCTACCATGTTGATGCTGAACACGTGTCCTGGCTGACCCTGGGAACGGGTTCTGTGGAAAGAGCCGATGAGTTCGGCTTCGAGGACTGCCTTGATTTCGTCATGCTTCTTCTTGAGGTCATCAGGCAGGTCCTCGTACTTGACCGGAGTGCTTTCCGCCATCTCGGATGTAGATGGCGGTATTGTCGATGTCGAAGGGTGTCCCACCGGGCGTGCCAGAATGTGTTGACGTCAGAAACCCACCGGCGGGTATAGACGGGCAACACCGTAGAGCCGGGAACAACTAGGGCTGCGGCTGGCCCTAGTCCCTCTGAGCGACGGCCCGCAAAGCCTCCTGGTCGCACGCACCGATGTTTATCACAAGGGCGTGCCACCTGACCTATACCTGGTCAGGAAGGTGTGGATGATGCCTCGCTTAGTTTCCTGCAGGGCACACACGTAAACATTAAATACGAGCCTCGATCGGCTCTCGGAGTTATCCCGTGAATCGGCTCAAAGAGCCGATCCACCCATGATTCAGACGAGGTGTCCGAATATATGGTGGTCCTGCTTGATCAAGGTAAAGCTAATGAGATCTACGACGATGTGGGGTTTTCACCACATAATCGGATCATCCTACTCCAGGTTGGGCCTCGCGGCCACGCACGGTGATCGTAAGCCGATCCTAAACAAGGCCTAAAAACCAACACGAGGTTGATCCTCGGAACATCCTGCTTAGGGCCAACGAACGACACCCTACGTGCCGCTGGATCCTCCCCCTTCGTAAGGCCTAACTATTGCAGATATTAAACTAATCCTTGTAGAACAAGGAGTAATCGCAACGGATCAGATCTACCAAACTATGATCAAGCGGGGTGCCGCCCCTACGCCTAAGATAGGCGTAAGGGCGGCTAGACATGCAAGGGTTGCACTACGAAAGCATGCAGCATGAAGAACAATGCTAACCCTAACATGTCTAAGATAACTACGTTGCTCGCCATCAAAAACGCTTCGAGTACGAGCAACGCATGAACAACGTAGGCAGGCTTGTGCTGCCTAGATCGCAAGATGCGATCTAGGCAGCATGATGCTTACCGGTAGAAACCCTCGAGACGAAGGGGTTGGCGATGCGCCGAGATTTGTTTGTGGTTGAACGTTGGTTGTTGTTTATTCCATAAACCCTAGGTACATATTTATAGTCCAGCGGACTTTCTAATGTGGGCGTGCACTAAAACGTGCACGAGATAAACTCTAACTTTAATCTAGATACAATCTACTATAATTAAAGATACATGGGCAAACTGGCCCAACTCCACCGAACAGGGCCGCTTCAGAGATCCTCCACGTGTAAACTTCCAAGCCCATCCTAATCGCGGCCCACCTCCTGATTTAGCCAAAATCTGGTGATAACAAATCCCTAGGCCTTGTTCCTAAATACTGCTATCGCTGCTTGTTTACTGTTTTACTGTGTTACTACTGCTGCAATACTACCACCATCAACTACACGCCAGCAAGCTATTTTCTGGCACCGTTGCTACTGCTCATACTTATTTATACCACCCGTATTTCACTATCTCTTCGCCGAACTAGTGCACCTATTAGGTGTGTTGGGGACACAAGAGACTTCTTGCTTTGTGGTTGCAGGGTTGCATGAGAGGGATATCTTTGACCTCTTCCTCCCCGAGTTCGATAAACCTTGGGTGATCCACTTAAGGGAAAACTTGCTGCCGTTCTATAAACCTCTCGCTCTTGGAGGCCCAACACTGTCTACAGGAAAGGAGGGGGAACGTAGACATCAAGCTATTTTCTGGCGCCGTTGCCGGGGAGGAAAGGTAAAAGGTACTCACACTCCGGATCTCGGCTACCAAGCTATTTCCCGGCGCCGTAAGTACTCGAAGCTATTTCCTTTAGATCCTGCAATTGCAACTTTTTGTTTCTTGTTTACACTAGTAAGGCATAATGGAAAACAACAAAAATATGAGAGATCTTTATGAACTTTATCTTGAATTAGGACATGATGTGTTTGAAGAGAGAATTAAAAAACCCATGGAACTTTATATGCATGCTAATGGGAATGTTATTAATATGAATGCTTTGAACACTATTGTTGCTAATGCTATGGAAAATTCTAAGCTTGGGGAAGCTGGTTTTGATGAGCATGATCTTTTTAGTCCCCCAAGCATTGAGGAGAAAATTTTCTTTGATGATACTTTGCCTCCTATTTATGATGATTATAATGATAGTGGTCTTTTAGTGCCACCTACTATGGAGAGTAAATTTTGTTGTGATTATACTATGCCTCCTACACTTGATGAGAATAATAATTATAGCTACTTTGTTGAATTTGCTCCCACTACAACTAATAAAATTGATTATGCTTATGTGGAGAGTAATAATTTTATGCATGAGACTCATGATAAGAATGCTTTATGTGATAGTTATATTGTTGAGTTTGCTCATGTTGCTACTGAAAGTTATTATGAGAGAGGAAAATATGGTTGTAGAAATTTTCATGTTACTAAAACACCTCTCTATGTGCTGAAATTTTTGAAGCTACACTTGTTTTATCTTCCTGATCTTGTTACTTTGCTTTTCATGAATTTATTTGTGTACAAGATTCCTTTTCATAGGAAGCATGTTAGACTTAAATGTGTTTTGAATTTGCCTCTTGATGCTCTCTTTTGCTTCAAATACTATTTTTTGCGAGTGCATCATTAAAACTGCTGAGCCCATCTTAATGGCTATAAAGAAAGAACTTTTTGGGAAATAACCCATGTGTTATTTTGCTACAGTACTTTGTTTTTATTTTGTGTCTTGGAAGTTGTTTACTACTGTAGCAACCTCTCCTTATCTTAGTTTTGTGTTTTGTTGTGCCAAGTAAAGTCTCTATGGTAAAGTTGATGCTAGATTTGGATTGCTGCGCAGAAACAGCATTGCTGTCTGTCACGAATCTGGGTCCAATTCTCTGTAGGTAACTCAGAAAATTATGCCAATTTACGTGAGTGATCCTCAGATATGTACGCAACTTTCATTAGTTTTGAGTTTTTCCATTTGAGCAAGTCTGGTGCCATTTTAAAATTCGTCTTTACGGACTGTTCTGTTTTTGACAGATTCTGCCTTTTATTTCGCATTGCTTCTTTCGCTGTGTTGGGTGGATTTCTTTGTTCCATTACCTTCCAGTAGCTTTGAGCAATGTCCAGAAGTGTTAAGAATGATTGTGTCACCTCTGAACATGTGAGTTTTTGATTATGCACTAACCCTCTAATGAGTTTGCTTAAAGTTTGTTGTGGAAGAAGTTTTCAAGGGTCAAGAGAGGAGGATGATATACTATGATCAAGAAGAGTGAAGAGTCTAAGCTTGGGGATGCCCCCGTGGTTCATCCCTGCATATTTCAAGAAGACTCAAGCATCTAAGCTTGGGGATGCCCAAGGCATCCCCTTCTTCATCGACAAATTATCATGTTCCTTCTCTTGAAACTATATTTTTATTCGGTCACATCTTATGTACTTTACTTGGAGCGTCTGTGTGCTTTTGTTTTTGTTTGTGTTTGAATAAATTGGATTACATCATGCTTGTGTGGGAGAGAGACACGCTCCGCTGGTTCGTATGAACACATGTGTTCTTAGCTTTTAATATTCATGGCGAAGTTTCCTCTTCGTTAAATTGTTATATGGTTGGAATTGGAAAATGATACATGTAGTAATTGCTATAATGTCTTGGGTAATGTGATAATTGGCAATTGTTGTGCTCATGTTTAAGCTCTTGCATCATATACTTTGCACCTATTAATGAAGAAATACATAGAGCTTGCTAAAATTTGGTTTGCATAATTGGTCTCTCTAAGGTCTAGATAATTTCTAGTATTGAGTTTGAACAACAAGGAAGACGGTGTAGAGTCTTATAATGTTTTCAATATGTCTTTTATGTGAGTTTTGCTGCACCGGTTCATCCTTGTGTTTGTTTCAAATAACCTTGCTAGCCTAAACCTTGTATCGAGAGGGAATACTTCTCATGCATCCAAAACCCTTGAGCCAACCACTATGCCATTTGTGTCCACCATGCATACCTACTACATGGTATTTCTCCGCCATTCCAAAGTAAATTGCTTGAGTGCTACCTTTAAATTTCCATCATTCGCCTTTGCAATACATAGCTCATGGGACAAAATAGCCTTAAAAACTATTGTGGTATTGAATATGTACTTATGCACTTTATCTCTTATTAAGTTGCTTGTTGTGCGATAACCATGTTCCCGGGGACGCCATCTACTCTTTGTTGAATATCATGTGAGTTGCTATGCATGTTCGTCTTGTCTCGAAGTAAGGGCGGTTTTCACAATCAAATGGTTTGAGTATGCATACTCGTTAGAGAAGAACATTGGGCCGCTAACCGAAGCCATGAATCATGGTGGAAGTTTCAGTTTGGACATAAAACCTCAATCTCTTATGAGAATATTAACTGTTGAATGCTTAAGCATTAAAAGAGGAGTCCATTATCTCGTTGTCTATGTTGTCCCAGGTATGGGTGTCTAAGTTGAAGAATGATCAAAAGCGAGAAATCCAATGCGAACTTTCTCCTTAGACCCTTGTACATGCGGCATAGAGGTACCCCTTTGTGACACTTGGTTGAAACATATGCTATGCAATGATAATCTGTGTTAATCCAAGCTAATTAGGACAAGGTGCGGGCACTATTAGTACACTATGCATGAGGCTTGCAACTTGTAAGATATAATTTACATGATACATATGCTTTATTACTACCGTTGACAAAATTGTTTCATGTTTTCAAAATCAAAGCTCTAGCACAAATATAGCAATCGATGCTTTCCTCTTTGAAGGACCATTCTTTTTACTTTTATGTTGAGTCAGTTCACCTATTTCTCTCCACCTCAAGAAGCAAACATCTGTGTGAACTGTGCATTGATTCTTACATACTTGCTTATTGCATTTGTTATATTGCTTTGCATTGACAACTATCCATGAGATATACATGTTACAAGTTGAAAGCAACCGCTGAAACTTCATCTTCCTTTGTGTTGCTTCAATGCTTTTACTTTGAATTATTGCTTTATGAGTTAACTCTTATGCAAGACTTATTGATGCTTGTCTTGAAAGTACTATTCATGAAAAGTCTTTGCTTTATGATTCAGCTTGTTTACTCATGTCATTACCAATGTTTTGATCGCTGCATTCATTACATATGTTTACAATATGATCAAGTTTATGATGGCATGTCACTTCAGAAATTATCTTTGTTATCGTTTTACCTGCTCGGGACGAGCAGAACTAAGCTTGGGGATGCTGATACGTCTCCGACGTATCGATAATTTCTTATGTTCCATGCCACATTATTGATGTTATCTACATGTTTTATGCATACTTTATGTCATATTCGTGCATTTTCTGGAACTAACCTATTAACAAGATGCCGAAGTGCCAGTTCTCGTTTTCTCGCTGTTTTTGGTTTCGAAATCCTAGTAACGAAATATTCTCGAATCGGACGAAATCAACGCCTGTGTTCCTATTTTGCCCGGAAGCATCCAGAACACCCGAGAGCCACCAGGGAGGGGGCACAGGCCCACCAAACCACATGGCGGCGCGGCCAGGGGGGGCCCGCGCCACCCTATGGTGTGGGCACCCCTTCGACCCTCCTGCGCCGCCTCTTCGCCTATATAAAGCCCCTGGATCGAAAACCCTGATGCGAACGACGAAACCCACAGAAACCTTCCAGAGCCGCCACCATCGCGAAGCCAAGATCTGGGGGACAGGAGTCTCTGTTCCGGCACGCTGCCGGAGCGGGGAAGTGCCCCCGGAAGGCTTCTCCATCGACACCGCTGCCATCTCCACCGCCATCTTCATCACCGCTGCTGCTCCCATGAGGAGGGAGTAGTTCTCCATCGAGGCTCGGGGCTGTACCGGTAGCTATGTGGTTCATCTCTCTCCTATGTACTTCAATACAATAATCTCATGAGCTGCCTTACATGATTGAGATTCATATGATGATGCTTGTAATCTAGATGTCATTATGCTAGTCAAGTGAGTTTTACTTATGTGATCTCCGGAGACTCCTTGTCCCACGTGTGTAAAGGTGACAGTGTGTGCACCGTGTGGGTCTCTTAGGCTATATTTCACAGAATACTTATTCACCGTTGAATGGCATAGTGAGGTGCTTATTTATATCTCTTTATGATTGCAATGTGTTCGTATCACAATTTATCTATGTGCTACTCTAGCAATGTTATTAAAGTAGTTGTATTCCTCCCGCACGTGTGTAAAGGTGACAAGTGTGTGCACCGTGTTAGTACTTGGTTTATGCTATGATCATGATCTCTTGTAGATTGCGAAGTTAACTATTGCTATGATAATATTGATGTGATCTATTCCTCCTACATATGCATGAAGGTGACAGAGTGTGCATGCTATGCTAGTACTTGGTTTAGTCTTTTGATCTATCTTACACTAAAGGTTACTTAAACATGAGCATTATTGTGGAGCTTGTTAACTCTGGCATTGAGGGTTCGTGTAATCCTACGCAATGTGTTCATCATCCAACAAAAGTGTAGAGTATGCATTTATCTATTCTGTTATGTGATCAATGTTGAGAGTGTCCACTAGTGAAAGTGTAATCCCTAGGCCTTGTTCCTAAATACTGCTATCGCTGCTTGTTTACTGTTTTACTCTGTTACTACTGCTGCAATAGTACCACCATCAACTACACGCCAGCAAGCTATTTTCTGGCACCGTTGCTACTGCTCATACTTATTTATACCACCCGTATTTCACTATCTCTTCGCCGAACTAGTGCACCTATTAGGTGTGTTGGGGACACAAGAGACTTCTTGCTTTGTGGTTGCAGGGTTGCATGAGAGGGATATCTTTGACCTCTTCCTCCCTGAGTTCGATAAACCTTGGGTGATCCACTTAAGGGAAAACTTGCCGCTGTTCTACAAACCTCTGCTCTTGGAGGCCCAACACTGTCTACAGGAAAGGAGGGGGAACGTAGACATCATTGTGCAGGTTCCACGTTGGCACCGGAATCTCTGGTGTTGCGCCGCACTACACTCCTTCACCAACAACCTTCATGTGATCTTCATCTCCTACTGGTTCGATAATCTTGGTTTCTTACTGAGAGAAAACTCGTTGCTGTACTCATCATACCTTCCTCTTGGGGTTTCCAACGGACGTGTGCTTTACCGTCACAAGCAACTACTTCAGTGGTTGCACGCGTGCACATAGCCTTGGCATTGGGGCTCAAGTTAAAACAATAGGAAAACCTTGGTTTGTATTTTGAGATCTATGGTTCGGTATCTATTTTTGGCTGACTTTAGAGAACTATAAGATTGTGTCATGGAAGGAAGGAGAATTTGAAGATCTCAATGATTTGCTTGTATCTCTACCATGTATTATTTGTTACTATAAATATATATGTATTGATTGTAAAAAAGAATTGTCATGTGTGTTATGCTTACATGTACGGCAAAATATAGTTTGAGAAAACCGTAGCGACGCACGGGCATTCAACTAGTAACTCTAAAACTACGGCTGATTTTTTTTGTTGGCTTGCCCATACATAAGTTTAGTTGGCAACCCTTAATTTCTTTTTCAACACACCACCTTGTGCAAGACTCTAAAAAAACCAAAAACACGTTAATTATACATAGTTCAGATAGAACTCTCACACATTAAATTATCATAGTACGATGTAACATAAAAAATCAGGGTAATGAAAGTAATCTTCATGAGTTAGAACTTTAATAGCAGAATTCATTGTAACAACGCGAACGCGTCCAGATAATTCTACAACTCATTGTAACAACCACAACTCATTGTAATAACCACATATATACTATAGTGCAGAAGAGACTTAGGGAGTAGGCTGTAATCTTGAGTTTCTGGACAACCACAACTCATTGTAACAACGTGAAAGTGTTCAGGTAATTCCAGACAAGCAGCAGTAGGCTGGGTAAATCGCGTACCACCGTCCCGAGTGCTCTCCGCCTTATGCCCCCCCTTCTTCCACCCTTATTGAAGATCCCTCCTCCGGGGTATTGTCGAGTAGGCAACGACAATGGCCCTTCTTCGATCTTACCCCCACACCCACCTAGTTGGCTACTTGGTCTGCTCCATCTAATCACGCGTCGTTGTGTAGAAAATTTCCTGTCTATTTCCTCCTCTCATTACACGGTCTTAGATTTGCCCTGCCCTCTCCAAGCCAATCAACGTTATCGTGGTATCTTCACGGCAGATGCCATGGGGTGGCTTAAGCCGAGTGATTGAGGCCTAGTGGACTACTACGAATTCCGAAGGCGGGTATGAGTATGAGCGACACGGCGACATACCCAGATTCGGGGCCCTCGTATAGAGGTAACATCCCTACTCATGTATGATTTGTATGACAGTACAATGGTGCTCCTACAGCTGGGTTCGGCTGAAGGGAGGGTTAGAGGTAGACGAAGGTCTCTCCTCCCCTTAGAGGTTTCTGGTGTGGAGATGAAAGAATGAGCTGATCGCCCTCCTTCGGGGCGCTACTAGGCCTTATATATGGTCCCAACGGTACACAGAGTGCCCTAGAGATGCCCCTAGATGCTACTCTTCCGCTCCCACCGGGTCCGGCTGCTCCGCATCTTCCCAAGGCGCTGGGGGCCCCGGGCTTCTCCTCCATCCTGTCCCCTGGTCGTTGTCGACTGTGACGTGACCAGTAGAGCGACAGGGCGTAGGCGCTGCCCGGAATCCCGGGTCATCATCACGCACGGCTACGGCCCGATCCTGTAGAGCAGTAGTATCCCGCGTTCAGTGGGATGGGTTGTGCCCGGAGACTTTTGCACCCGGACGTGAGTCCAAATGGCTTCTCTTGCATGGCTTTGCCAACTTCTGAAGCCGGCCGGGGGAATTCCGTGTCTATGGACTATATATAGCCGCGGAGATGCACGATGGCGCATTTTAACCGTAGAGATTACCCTCGCATCAACACCACCTTGTGCAAGACTCTAAAACAACCGTTAAGTTTAGAAACCAAAGTTACAGTACGCGT